>NW_027136044.1:300000-534475 GCF_039906515.1 Pseudorca crassidens | reverse complement strand
GCTGAAGGAAGAATACCTTAAACCTGGGTAGTTGAAACCCGTGGAATGGGTACCATGCGATATGACTTCAAAGGGTCTTCATTTGCTCACCGAACCTCTCCAATCCTATCACTGCTGCGTTTATGCCCCTGTACACATGCTTGATTCTCTTTCGGAGACATAGCAATCCATAGGTTTTAAGATACTTACTAGTCAGGTACATTCTTAGGCATTTAATATGCGGTGTTGAGTCCATTTCGTTGAGCAAGGAGTAGCTCTTGTCTATTCCATATTTGGCTTAAGGAACTTTATCTGTGCTCATTTCAATCTCTGGTTTTATGCAGCACCCCAACTCACCTTTCCCCTTAAGCAAGCATAAGTTGGTTTTCTAAATTTGAGACCCTGTTCTGTTCTGTAATTCAGTTCCTGTGTAGCCAAGTTTACATTCCGTGTATTACTGATATCTTATGATGTTTCTTTTTCTGTGTGACTTATTTCAGTTAGAATCATCATACCTGAATCCACTCATTGTGCTGCTAAGGGCCTGATGACATAGATTTCATTGCTGAGTGATATTGCTTTGTAAGTAAATACCACAACTTCTTTATCCATTTTTCACTTTCTGCGATGTTGAACTTGTACGGTAAACGAGGTTCTTGTAAACAGAGGCGTCCCAAACTTTGGGGTGGCTGTGTCTTTTTGATTTTAATTTCCCTAAGCTATAGGACCATAAGTGGAAGTGCCCTAGGCTCTGTTGCTTTGTTTTTTCGATGTTTCAGGAAACACCATACACTTCTCCCGAGTGTCTGTTGGCAATTTACATCCCGCCCATCAGCATAACAAGGCTCCCAGTTCTCCATGGCCTGTCCTGCCTTTCTGGATTTTACACTTTTTTCAGATGGCCCTTTTGACCGGGGGGAAGTGAGACTTCATTGTAGTGCAGATTTCCTTTGCAAGCTTGCTTGGTTGGCCAAAAAGGGCGTATGCGTTTTTTCCTGAATATATTCAGGAAAAAACGCATACGCCCTTTTTGGCCAAGTGCATCATGGTGGACGTTCTGCCTCTTTTCCTATGCTTTCAATGCAATTCCAGTCTGCCTCCTGAAATCGGTTTCCTGCAATTCTGCCCCGCTTTCAAGTCCTCTTGGCAGCCTTACTTCAGTATATTTTTGGACGATAGCTGTCATTTATAACTCTGCAGGTTTGTGAATTACAGTGCCCCTGAGCTCCTTTCTTCAACTCGCTTTCTTTTGAGCTGGCCGCAACACCGCAGGATGGCTTCAGGCCCTAATCTGGTTCCGGCACGGCACGCTGAGCCTTTGGTTAATTCCTCTTCCTGGTGGGAAATGAGAGTTAAATTTGCCCGTCCAGACACCTTCCAGCTAGTCTCTCATTGGTTCTCGCTATTCCTGTTCATCTTCCGCAGAAATTGCAAACTGGGCCAAACAGGAGGTTAAAGGGACTGACTCTCCAAGTCGGGAGGGTGTTAGTAAAGCGTCTGGAATGTTGCACCCGAGTACCAGGGTACGAAAACTGAGACATATTTGAACACGTCTCCCGATCACATGGTTGATCATACTCTAGGTTCCACATGCATGTTTTAGCTGAAGGAAGAATACCTTAAACCTGGGTAGTTGAAACCCGTGGAATGGGTACCATGCGATATGACTTCAAAGGGTCTTCATTTGCTCACCGAACCTCTCCAATCCTATCACTGCTGCGTTTATGCCCCTGTACACATGCTTGATTCTCTTTCGGAGACATAGCAATCCATAGGTTTTAAGATACTTACTAGTCAGGTACATTCTTAGGCATTTAATATGCGGTGTTGAGTCCATTTCGTTGAGCAAGGAGTAGCTCTTGTCTATTCCATATTTGGCTTAAGGAACTTTATCTGTGCTCATTTCAATCTCTGGTTTTATGCAGCACCCCAACTCACCTTTCCCCTTAAGCAAGCATAAGTTGGTTTTCTAAATTTGAGACCCTGTTCTGTTTTGGAATTCAGTTCCTGTGTAGCCAAGTTTACATTCCGTGTATTACTGATATCTTATGATGTTTCTTTTTCTGTGTGACTTATTTCAGTTAGAATCATCATACCTGAATCCACTCATTGTGCTGCTAAGGGCCTGATGACATAGATTTCATTGCTGAGTGATATTGCTTTGTAAGTAAATACCACAACTTCTTTATCCATTTTTCACTTTCTGCGATGTTGAACTTGTACGGTAAACGAGGTTCTTGTAAACAGAGGCGTCCCAAACTTTGGGGTGGCTGTGTCTTTTTGATTTTAATTTCCCTAAGCTATAGGACCATAAGTGGAAGTGCCCTAGGCTCTGTTGCTTTGTTTTTTCGATGTTTCAGGAAACACCATACACTTCTCCCGAGTGTCTGTTGGCAATTTACATCCCGCCCATCAGCATAACAAGGCTCCCAGTTCTCCATGGCCTGTCCTGCCTTTCTGGATTTTACACTTTTTTCAGATGGCCCTTTTGACCGGGGGGAAGTGAGACTTCATTGTAGTGCAGATTTCCTTTGCAAGCTTGCTTGGTTGGCCAAAAAGGGCGTATGCGTTTTTTCCTGAATATATTCAGGAAAAACGCATACGCCCTTTTTGGCCAAGTGCATCATGGTGGACGTTCTGCCTCTTTTCCTATGCTTTCAATGCAATTCCAGTCTGCCTCCTGAAATCGGTTTCCTGCAATTCTGCCCCGCTTTCAAGTCCTCTTGGCAGCCTTACTTCAGTATATTTTTGGACGATAGCTGTCATTTATAACTCTGCAGGTTTGTGAATTACAGTGCCCCTGAGCTCCTTTCTTCAACTCGCTTTCTTTTGAGCTGGCCGCAACACCGCAGGATGGCTTCAGGCCCTAATCTGGTTCCGGCACGGCACGCTGAGCCTTTGGTTAATTCCTCTTCCTGGTGGGAAATGAGAGTTAAATTTGCCCGTCCAGACACCTTCCAGCTAGTCTCTCATTGGTTCTCGCTATTCCTGTTCATCTTCCGCAGAAATTGCAAACTGGGCCAAACAGGAGGTTAAAGGGACTGACTCTCCAAGTCGGGAGGGTGTTAGTAAAGCGTCTGGAATGTTGCACCCGAGTACCAGGGTACGAAAACTGAGACATATTTGAACACGTCTCCCGATCACATGGTTGATCATACTCTAGGTTCCACATGCATGTTTTAGCTGAAGGAAGAATACCTTAAACCTGGGTAGTTGAAACCCGTGGAATGGGTACCATGCGATATGACTTCAAAGGGTCTTCATTTGCTCACCGAACCTCTCCAATCCTATCACTGCTGCGTTTATGCCCCTGTACACATGCTTGATTCTCTTTCGGAGACATAGCAATCCATAGGTTTTAAGATACTTACTAGTCAGGTACATTCTTAGGCGTTTTAATATGCGGTGTTGAGTCCATTTCGTTGAGCAAGGAGTAGCTCTTGTCTATTCCATATTTGGCTTAAGGAACTTTATCTGTGCTCATTTCAATCTCTGGTTTTATGCAGCACCCCAACTCACCTTTCCCCTTAAGCAAGCATAAGTTGGTTTTCTAAATTTGAGACCCTGTTCTGTTCTGTAATTCAGTTCCTGTGTAGCCAAGTTTACATTCCGTGTATTACTGATATCTTATGATGTTTCTTTTTCTGTGTGGACTTATTTCAGTTAGAATCATCATACCTGAATCCACTCATTGTGCTGCTAAGGGCCTGATGACATAGATTTCATTGCTGAGTGATATTGCTTTGTAAGTAAATACCACAACTTCTTTATCCATTTTTCACTTTCTGCGATGTTGAACTTGTACGGTAAACGAGGTTCTTGTAAACAGAGGCGTCCCAAACTTTGGGGTGGCTGTGTCTTTTTGATTTTAATTTCCCTAAGCTATAGGACCATAAGTGGAAGTGCCCTAGGCTCTGTTGCTTTGTTTTTTCGATGTTTCAGGAAACACCATACACTTCTCCCGAGTGTCTGTTGGCAATTTACATCCCGCCCATCAGCATAACAAGGCTCCCAGTTCTCCATGGCCTGTCCTGCCTTTCTGGATTTTACACTTTTTTCAGATGGCCCTTTTGACCGGGGGGAAGTGAGACTTCATTGTAGTGCAGATTTCCTTTGCAAGCTTGCTTGGTTGGCCAAAAAGGGCGTATGCGTTTTTTCCTGAATATATTCAGGAAAAAACGCATACGCCCTTTTTGGCCAAGTGCATCATGGTGGACGTTCTGCCTCTTTTCCTATGCTTTCAATGCAATTCCAGTCTGCCTCCTGAAATCGGTTTCCTGCAATTCTGCCCCGCTTTCAAGTCCTCTTGGCAGCCTTACTTCAGTATATTTTTGGACGATAGCTGTCATTTATAACTCTGCAGGTTTGTGAATTACAGTGCCCCTGAGCTCCTTTCTTCAACTCGCTTTCTTTTGAGCTGGCCGCAACACCGCAGGATGGCTTCAGGCCCTAATCTGGTTCCGGCACGGCACGCTGAGCCTTTGGTTAATTCCTCTTCCTGGTGGGAAATGAGAGTTAAATTTGCCCGTCCAGACACCTTCCAGCTAGTCTCTCATTGGTTCTCGCTATTCCTGTTCATCTTCCGCAGAAATTGCAAACTGGGCCAAACAGGAGGTTAAAGGGACTGACTCTCCAAGTCGGGAGGGTGTTAGTAAAGCGTCTGGAATGTTGCACCCGAGTACCAGGGTACGAAAACTGAGACATATTTGAACACGTCTCCCGATCACATGGTTGATCATACTCTAGGTTCCACATGCATGTTTTAGCTGAAGGAAGAATACCTTAAACCTGGGTAGTTGAAACCCGTGGAATGGGTACCATGCGATATGACTTCAAAGGGTCTTCATTTGCTCACCGAACCTCTCCAATCCTATCACTGCTGCGTTTATGCCCCTGTACACATGCTTGATTCTCTTTCGGAGACATAGCAATCCATAGGTTTTAAGATACTTACTAGTCAGGTACATTCTTAGGCATTTAATATGCGGTGTTGAGTCCATTTCGTTGAGCAAGGAGTAGCTCTTGTCTATTCCATATTTGGCTTAAGGAACTTTATCTGTGCTCATTTCAATCTCTGGTTTTATGCAGCACCCCAACTCACCTTTCCCCTTAAGCAAGCATAAGTTGGTTTTCTAAATTTGAGACCCTGTTCTGTTTTGGAATTCAGTTCCTGTGTAGCCAAGTTTACATTCCGTGTATTACTGATATCTTATGATGTTTCTTTTTCTGTGTGACTTATTTCAGTTAGAATCATCATACCTGAATCCACTCATTGTGCTGCTAAGGGCCTGATGACATAGATTTCATTGCTGAGTGATATTGCTTTGTAAGTAAATACCACAACTTCTTTATCCATTTTTCACTTTCTGCGATGTTGAACTTGTACGGTAAACGAGGTTCTTGTAAACAGAGGCGTCCCAAACTTTGGGGTGGCTGTGTCTTTTTGATTTTAATTTCCCTAAGCTATAGGACCATAAGTGGAAGTGCCCTAGGCTCTGTTGCTTTGTTTTTTCGATGTTTCAGGAAACACCATACACTTCTCCCGAGTGTCTGTTGGCAATTTACATCCCGCCCATCAGCATAACAAGGCTCCCAGTTCTCCATGGCCTGTCCTGCCTTTCTGGATTTTACACTTTTTTCAGATGGCCCTTTTGACCGGGGGGAAGTGAGACTTCATTGTAGTGCAGATTTCCTTTGCAAGCTTGCTTGGTTGGCCAAAAAGGGCGTATGCGTTTTTTCCTGAATATATTCAGGAAAAAACGCATACGCCCTTTTTGGCCAAGTGCATCATGGTGGACGTTCTGCCTCTTTTCCTATGCTTTCAATGCAATTCCAGTCTGCCTCCTGAAATCGGTTTCCTGCAATTCTGCCCCGCTTTCAAGTCCTCTTGGCAGCCTTACTTCAGTATATTTTTGGACGATAGCTGTCATTTATAACTCTGCAGGTTTGTGAATTACAGTGCCCCTGAGCTCCTTTCTTCAACTCGCTTTCTTTTGAGCTGGCCGCAACACCGCAGGATGGCTTCAGGCCCTAATCTGGTTCCGGCACGGCACGCTGAGCCTTTGGTTAATTCCTCTTCCTGGTGGGAAATGAGAGTTAAATTTGCCCGTCCAGACACCTTCCAGCTAGTCTCTCATTGGTTCTCGCTATTCCTGTTCATCTTCCGCAGAAATTGCAAACTGGGCCAAACAGGAGGTTAAAGGGACTGACTCTCCAAGTCGGGAGGGTGTTAGTAAAGCGTCTGGAATGTTGCACCCGAGTACCAGGGTACGAAAACTGAGACATATTTGAACACGTCTCCCGATCACATGGTTGATCATACTCTAGGTTCCACATGCATGTTTTAGCTGAAGGAAGAATACCTTAAACCTGGGTAGTTGAAACCCGTGGAATGGGTACCATGCGATATGACTTCAAAGGGTCTTCATTTGCTCACCGAACCTCTCCAATCCTATCACTGCTGCGTTTATGCCCCTGTACACATGCTTGATTCTCTTTCGGAGACATAGCAATCCATAGGTTTTAAGATACTTACTAGTCAGGTACATTCTTAGGCATTTAATATGCGGTGTTGAGTCCATTTCGTTGAGCAAGGAGTAGCTCTTGTCTATTCCATATTTGGCTTAAGGAACTTTATCTGTGCTCATTTCAATCTCTGGTTTTATGCAGCACCCCAACTCACCTTTCCCCTTAAGCAAGCATAAGTTGGTTTTCTAAATTTGAGACCCTGTTCTGTTCTGTAATTCAGTTCTTGTGTAGCCAAGTTTACATTCCGTGTATTACTGATATCTTATGATGTTTCTTTTTCTGTGTGACTTATTTCAGTTAGAATCATCATACCTGAATCCACTCATTGTGCTGCTAAGGGCCTGATGACATAGATTTCATTGCTGAGTGATATTGCTTTGTAAGTAAATACCACAACTTCTTTATCCATTTTTCACTTTCTGCGATGTTGAACTTGTACGGTAAACGAGGTTCTTGTAAACAGAGGCGTCCCAAACTTTGGGGTGGCTGTGTCTTTTTGATTTTAATTTCCCTAAGCTATAGGACCATAAGTGGAAGTGCCCTAGGCTCTGTTGCTTTGTTTTTTAGATGTTTCAGGAAACACCATACACTTCTCCCGAGTGTCTGTTGGCAATTTACATCCCGCCCATCAGCATAACAAGGCTCCCAGTTCTCCATGGCCTGTCCTGCCTTTCTGGATTTTACACTTTTTTCAGATGGCCCTTTTGACCGGGGGGAAGTGAGACTTCATTGTAGTGCAGATTTCCTTTGCAAGCTTGCTTGGTTGGCCAAAAAGGGCGTATGCGTTTTTTCCTGAATATATTCAGGAAAAAACGCATACGCCCTTTTTGGCCAAGTGCATCATGGTGGACGTTCTGCCTCTTTTCCTATGCTTTCAATGCAATTCCAGTCTGCCTCCTGAAATCGGTTTCCTGCAATTCTGCCCCGCTTTCAAGTCCTCTTGGCAGCCTTACTTCAGTATATTTTTGGACGATAGCTGTCATTTATAACTCTGCAGGTTTGTGAATTACAGTGCCCCTGAGCTCCTTTCTTCAACTCGCTTTCTTTTGAGCTGGCCGCAACACCGCAGGATGGCTTCAGGCCCTAATCTGGTTCCGGCACGGCACGCTGAGCCTTTGGTTAATTCCTCTTCCTGGTGGGAAATGAGAGTTAAATTTGCCCGTCCAGACACCTTCCAGCTAGTCTCTCATTGGTTCTCGCTATTCCTGTTCATCTTCCGCAGAAATTGCAAACTGGGCCAAACAGGAGGTTAAAGGGACTGACTCTCCAAGTCGGGAGGGTGTTAGTAAAGCGTCTGGAATGTTGCACCCGAGTACCAGGGTACGAAAACTGAGACATATTTGAACACGTCTCCCGATCACATGGTTGATCATACTCTAGGTTCCACATGCATGTTTTAGCTGAAGGAAGAATACCTTAAACCTGGGTAGTTGAAACCCGTGGAATGGGTACCATGCGATATGACTTCAAAGGGTCTTCATTTGCTCACCGAACCTCTCCAATCCTATCACTGCTGCGTTTATGCCCCTGTACACATGCTTGATTCTCTTTCGGAGACATAGCAATCCATAGGTTTTAAGATACTTACTAGTCAGGTACATTCTTAGGCATTTAATATGCGGTGTTGAGTCCATTTCGTTGAGCAAGGAGTAGCTCTTGTCTATTCCATATTTGGCTTAAGGAACTTTATCTGTGCTCATTTCAATCTCTGGTTTTATGCAGCACCCCAACTCACCTTTCCCCTTAAGCAAGCATAAGTTGGTTTTCTAAATTTGAGACCCTGTTCTGTTTTGGAATTCAGTTCCTGTGTAGCCAAGTTTACATTCCGTGTATTACTGATATCTTATGATGTTTCTTTTTCTGTGTGACTTATTTCAGTTAGAATCATCATACCTGAATCCACTCATTGTGCTGCTAAGGGCCTGATGACATAGATTTCATTGCTGAGTGATATTGCTTTGTAAGTAAATACCACAACTTCTTTATCCATTTTTCACTTTCTGCGATGTTGAACTTGTACGGTAAACGAGGTTCTTGTAAACAGAGGCGTCCCAAACTTTGGGGTGGCTGTGTCTTTTTGATTTTAATTTCCCTAAGCTATAGGACCATAAGTGGAAGTGCCCTAGGCTCTGTTGCTTTGTTTTTTCGATGTTTCAGGAAACACCATACACTTCTCCCGAGTGTCTGTTGGCAATTTACATCCCGCCCATCAGCATAACAAGGCTCCCAGTTCTCCATGGCCTGTCCTGCCTTTCTGGATTTTACACTTTTTTCAGATGGCCCTTTTGACCGGGGGGAAGTGAGACTTCATTGTAGTGCAGATTTCCTTTGCAAGCTTGCTTGGTTGGCCAAAAAGGGCGTATGCGTTTTTTCCTGAATATATTCAGGAAAAAACGCATACGCCCTTTTTGGCCAAGTGCATCATGGTGGACGTTCTGCCTCTTTTCCTATGCTTTCAATGCAATTCCAGTCTGCCTCCTGAAATCGGTTTCCTGCAATTCTGCCCCGCTTTCAAGTCCTCTTGGCAGCCTTACTTCAGTATATTTTTGGACGATAGCTGTCATTTATAACTCTGCAGGTTTGTGAATTACAGTGCCCCTGAGCTCCTTTCTTCAACTCGCTTTCTTTTGAGCTGGCCGCAACACCGCAGGATGGCTTCAGGCCCTAATCTGGTTCCGGCACGGCACGCTGAGCCTTTGGTTAATTCCTCTTCCTGGTGGGAAATGAGAGTTAAATTTGCCCGTCCAGACACCTTCCAGCTAGTCTCTCATTGGTTCTCGCTATTCCTGTTCATCTTCCGCAGAAATTGCAAACTGGGCCAAACAGGAGGTTAAAGGGACTGACTCTCCAAGTCGGGAGGGTGTTAGTAAAGCGTCTGGAATGTTGCACCCGAGTACCAGGGTACGAAAACTGAGACATATTTGAACACGTCTCCCGATCACATGGTTGATCATACTCTAGGTTCCACATGCATGTTTTAGCTGAAGGAAGAATACCTTAAACCTGGGTAGTTGAAACCCGTGGAATGGGTACCATGCGATATGACTTCAAAGGGTCTTCATTTGCTCACCGAACCTCTCCAATCCTATCACTGCTGCGTTTATGCCCCTGTACACATGCTTGATTCTCTTTCGGAGACATAGCAATCCATAGGTTTTAAGATACTTACTAGTCAGGTACATTCTTAGGCATTTAATATGCGGTGTTGAGTCCATTTCGTTGAGCAAGGAGTAGCTCTTGTCTATTCCATATTTGGCTTAAGGAACTTTATCTGTGCTCATTTCAATCTCTGGTTTTATGCAGCACCCCAACTCACCTTTCCCCTTAAGCAAGCATAAGTTGGTTTTCTAAATTTGAGACCCTGTTCTGTTCTGTAATTCAGTTCTTGTGTAGCCAAGTTTACATTCCGTGTATTACTGATATCTTATGATGTTTCTTTTTCTGTGTGACTTATTTCAGTTAGAATCATCATACCTGAATCCACTCATTGTGCTGCTAAGGGCCTGATGACATAGATTTCATTGCTGAGTGATATTGCTTTGTAAGTAAATACCACAACTTCTTTATCCATTTTTCACTTTCTGCGATGTTGAACTTGTACGGTAAACGAGGTTCTTGTAAACAGAGGCGTCCCAAACTTTGGGGTGGCTGTGTCTTTTTGATTTTAATTTCCCTAAGCTATAGGACCATAAGTGGAAGTGCCCTAGGCTCTGTTGCTTTGTTTTTTAGATGTTTCAGGAAACACCATACACTTCTCCCGAGTGTCTGTTGGCAATTTACATCCCGCCCATCAGCATAACAAGGCTCCCAGTTCTCGATGGCCTGTCCTGCCTTTCTGGATTTTACACTTTTTTCAGATGGCCCTTTTGACCGGGGGGAAGTGAGACTTCATTGTAGTGCAGATTTCCTTTGCAAGCTTGCTTGGTTGGCCAAAAAGGGCGTATGCGTTTTTTCCTGAATATATTCAGGAAAAAACGCATACGCCCTTTTTGGCCAAGTGCATCATGGTGGACGTTCTGCCTCTTTTCCTATGCTTTCAATGCAATTCCAGTCTGCCTCCTGAAATCGGTTTCCTGCAATTCTGCCCCGCTTTCAAGTCCTCTTGGCAGCCTTACTTCAGTATATTTTTGGACGATAGCTGTCATTTATAACTCTGCAGGTTTGTGAATTACAGTGCCCCTGAGCTCCTTTCTTCAACTCGCTTTCTTTTGAGCTGGCCGCAACACCGCAGGATGGCTTCAGGCCCTAATCTGGTTCCGGCACGGCACGCTGAGCCTTTGGTTAATTCCTCTTCCTGGTGGGAAATGAGAGTTAAATTTGCCCGTCCAGACACCTTCCAGCTAGTCTCTCATTGGTTCTCGCTATTCCTGTTCATCTTCCGCAGAAATTGCAAACTGGGCCAAACAGGAGGTTAAAGGGACTGACTCTCCAAGTCGGGAGGGTGTTAGTAAAGCGTCTGGAATGTTGCACCCGAGTACCAGGGTACGAAAACTGAGACATATTTGAACACGTCTCCCGATCACATGGTTGATCATACTCTAGGTTCCACATGCATGTTTTAGCTGAAGGAAGAATACCTTAAACCTGGGTAGTTGAAACCCGTGGAATGGGTACCATGCGATATGACTTCAAAGGGTCTTCATTTGCTCACCGAACCTCTCCAATCCTATCACTGCTGCGTTTATGCCCCTGTACACATGCTTGATTCTCTTTCGGAGACATAGCAATCCATAGGTTTTAAGATACTTACTAGTCAGGTACATTCTTAGGCATTTAATATGCGGTGTTGAGTCCATTTCGTTGAGCAAGGAGTAGCTCTTGTCTATTCCATATTTGGCTTAAGGAACTTTATCTGTGCTCATTTCAATCTCTGGTTTTATGCAGCACCCCAACTCACCTTTCCCCTTAAGCAAGCATAAGTTGGTTTTCTAAATTTGAGACCCTGTTCTGTTCTGTAATTCAGTTCCTGTGTAGCCAAGTTTACATTCCGTGTATTACTGATATCTTATGATGTTTCTTTTTCTGTGTGACTTATTTCAGTTAGAATCATCATACCTGAATCCACTCATTGTGCTGCTAAGGGCCTGATGACATAGATTTCATTGCTGAGTGATATTGCTTTGTAAGTAAATACCACAACTTCTTTATCCATTTTTCACTTTCTGCGATGTTGAACTTGTACGGTAAACGAGGTTCTTGTAAACAGAGGCGTCCCAAACTTTGGGGTGGCTGTGTCTTTTTGATTTTAATTTCCCTAAGCTATAGGACCATAAGTGGAAGTGCCCTAGGCTCTGTTGCTTTGTTTTTTAGATGTTTCAGGAAACACCATACACTTCTCCCGAGTGTCTGTTGGCAATTTACATCCCGCCCATCAGCATAACAAGGCTCCCAGTTCTCCATGGCCTGTCCTGCCTTTCTGGATTTTACACTTTTTTCAGATGGCCCTTTTGACCGGGGGGAAGTGAGACTTCATTGTAGTGCAGATTTCCTTTGCAAGCTTGCTTGGCTGGCCAAAAAGGGCGTATGCGTTTTTTCCTGAATATATTCAGGAAAAAACGCATACGCCCTTTTTGGCCAAGTGCATCATTGTGGACGTTCTGCCTCTTTTCCTATGCTTTCAATGCAATTCCAGTCTACCTCCTGAAATCGGTTTCCTGCAATTCTGCCCCGCTTTCAAGTCCTCTTGGCAGCCTTACTTCAGTATATTTTTGGACGATAGCTGTCATTTATAACTCTGCAGGTTTGTGAATTACAGTGCCCCTGAGCTCCTTTCTTCAACTCGCTTTCTTTTGAGCTGGCCGCAACACCGCAGGATGGCTTCAGGCCCTAATCTGGTTCCGGCACGGCACGCTGAGCCTTTGGTTAATTCCTCTTCCTGGTGGGAAATGAGAGTTAAATTTGCCCGTCCAGACACCTCCAGCTAGTCTCTCATTGGTTCTCGCTATTCCTGTTCATCTTCCGCAGAAATTGCAAACTGGGCCAAACAGGAGGTTAAAGGGACTGACTCTCCAAGTCGGGAGGGTGTTAGTAAAGCGTCTGGAATGTTGCACCCGAGTACCAGGGTACGAAAACTGAGACATATTTGAACACGTCTCCCGATCACATGGTTGATCATACTCTAGGTTCCACATGCATGTTTTAGCTGAAGGAAGAATACCTTAAACCTGGGTAGTTGAAACCCGTGGAATGGGTACCATGCAATATGACTTCAAAGGGTCTTCATTTGCTCACCGAACCTCTCCAATCCTATCACTGCTGCGTTTATGCCCCTGTACACATGCTTGATTCTCTTTCGGAGACATAGCAATCCATAGGTTTTAAGATACTTACTAGTCAGGTACATTCTTAGGCATTTAATATGCGGTGTTGAGTCCATTTCGTTGAGCAAGGAGTAGCTCTTGTCTATTCCATATTTGGCTTAAGGAACTTTATCTGTGCTCATTTCAATCTCTGGTTTTATGCAGCACCCCAACTCACCTTTCCCCTTAAGCAAGCATAAGTTGGTTTTCTAAATTTGAGACCCTGTTCTGTTCTGTAATTCAGTTCCTGTGTAGCCAAGTTTACATTCCGTGTATTACTGATATCTTATGATGTTTCTTTTTCTGTGTGACTTATTTCAGTTAGAATCATCATACCTGAATCCACTCATTGTGCTGCTAAGGGCCTGATGACATAGATTTCATTGCTGAGTGATATTGCTTTGTAAGTAAATACCACAACTTCTTTATCCATTTTTCACTTTCTGCGATGTTGAACTTGTACGGTAAACGAGGTTCTTGTAAACAGAGGCGTCCCAAACTTTGGGGTGGCTGTGTCTTTTTGATTTTAATTTCCCTAAGCTATAGGACCATAAGTGGAAGTGCCCTAGGCTCTGTTGCTTTGTTTTTTCGATGTTTCAGGAAACACCATACACTTCTCCCGAGTGTCTGTTGGCAATTTACATCCCGCCCATCAGCATAACAAGGCTCCCAGTTCTCCATGGCCTGTCCTGCCTTTCTGGATTTTACACTTTTTTCAGATGGCCCTTTTGACCGGGGGGAAGTGAGACTTCATTGTAGTGCAGATTTCCTTTGCAAGCTTGCTTGGTTGGCCAAAAAGGGCGTATGCGTTTTTTCCTGAATATATTCAGGAAAAAACGCATACGCCCTTTTTGGCCAAGTGCATCATGGTGGACGTTCTGCCTCTTTTCCTATGCTTTCAATGCAATTCCAGTCTGCCTCCTGAAATCGGTTTCCTGCAATTCTGCCCCGCTTTCAAGTCCTCTTGGCAGCCTTACTTCAGTATATTTTTGGACGATAGCTGTCATTTATAACTCTGCAGGTTTGTGAATTACAGTGCCCCTGAGCTCCTTTCTTCAACTCGCTTTCTTTTGAGCTGGCCGCAACACCGCAGGATGGCTTCAGGCCCTAATCTGGTTCCGGCACGGCACGCTGAGCCTTTGGTTAATTCCTCTTCCTGGTGGGAAATGAGAGTTAAATTTGCCTGTCCAGACACCTTCCAGCTAGTCTCTCATTGGTTCTCGCTATTCCTGTTCATCTTCCGCAGAAATTGCAAACTGGGCCAAACAGGAGGTTAAAGGGACTGACTCTCCAAGTCGGGAGGGTGTTAGTAAAGCGTCTGGAATGTTGCACCCGAGTACCAGGGTACGAAAACTGAGACATATTTGAACACGTCTCCCGATCACATGGTTGATCATACTCTAGGTTCCACATGCATGTTTTAGCTGAAGGAAGAATACCTTAAACCTGGGTAGTTGAAACCCGTGGAATGGGTACCATGCGATATGACTTCAAAGGGTCTTCATTTGCTCACCGAACCTCTCCAATCCTATCACTGCTGCGTTTATGCCCCTGTACACATGCTTGATTCTCTTTCGGAGACATAGCAATCCATAGGTTTTAAGATACTTACTAGTCAGGTACATTCTTAGGCATTTAATATGCGGTGTTGAGTCCATTTCGTTGAGCAAGGAGTAGCTCTTGTCTATTCCATATTTGGCTTAAGGAACTTTATCTGTGCTCATTTCAATCTCTGGTTTTATGCAGCACCCCAACTCACCTTTCCCCTTAAGCAAGCATAAGTTGGTTTTCTAAATTTGAGACCCTGTTCTGTTCTGTAATTCAGTTCTTGTGTAGCCAAGTTTACATTCCGTGTATTACTGATATCTTATGATGTTTCTTTTTCTGTGTGACTTATTTCAGTTAGAATCATCATACCTGAATCCACTCATTGTGCTGCTAAGGGCCTGATGACATAGATTTCATTGCTGAGTGATATTGCTTTGTAAGTAAATACCACAACTTCTTTATCCATTTTTCACTTTCTGCGATGTTGAACTTGTACGGTAAACGAGGTTCTTGTAAACAGAGGCGTCCCAAACTTTGGGGTGGCTGTGTCTTTTTGATTTTAATTTCCCTAAGCTATAGGACCATAAGTGGAAGTGCCCTAGGCTCTGTTGCTTTGTTTTTTAGATGTTTCAGGAAACACCATACACTTCTCCCGAGTGTCTGTTGGCAATTTACATCCCGCCCATCAGCATAACAAGGCTCCCAGTTCTCGATGGCCTGTCCTGCCTTTCTGGATTTTACACTTTTTTCAGATGGCCCTTTTGACCGGGGGGAAGTGAGACTTCATTGTAGTGCAGATTTCCTTTGCAAGCTTGCTTGGTTGGCCAAAAAGGGCGTATGCGTTTTTTCCTGAATATATTCAGGAAAAAACGCATACGCCCTTTTTGGCCAAGTGCATCATGGTGGACGTTCTGCCTCTTTTCCTATGCTTTCAATGCAATTCCAGTCTGCCTCCTGAAATCGGTTTCCTGCAATTCTGCCCCGCTTTCAAGTCCTCTTGGCAGCCTTACTTCAGTATATTTTTGGACGATAGCTGTCATTTATAACTCTGCAGGTTTGTGAATTACAGTGCCCCTGAGCTCCTTTCTTCAACTCGCTTTCTTTTGAGCTGGCCGCAACACCGCAGGATGGCTTCAGGCCCTAATCTGGTTCCGGCACGGCACGCTGAGCCTTTGGTTAATTCCTCTTCCTGGTGGGAAATGAGAGTTAAATTTGCCCGTCCAGACACCTTCCAGCTAGTCTCTCATTGGTTCTCGCTATTCCTGTTCATCTTCCGCAGAAATTGCAAACTGGGCCAAACAGGAGGTTAAAGGGACTGACTCTCCAAGTCGGGAGGGTGTTAGTAAAGCGTCTGGAATGTTGCACCCGAGTACCAGGGTACGAAAACTGAGACATATTTGAACACGTCTCCCGATCACATGGTTGATCATACTCTAGGTTCCACATGCATGTTTTAGCTGAAGGAAGAATACCTTAAACCTGGGTAGTTGAAACCCATGGAATGGGTACCATGCGATATGACTTCAAAGGGTCTTCATTTGCTCACCGAACCTCTCCAATCCTATCACTGCTGCGTTTATGCCCCTGTACACATGCTTGATTCTCTTTCGGAGACATAGCAATCCATAGGTTTTAAGATACTTACTAGTCAGGTACATTCTTAGGCATTTAATATGCGGTGTTGAGTCCATTTCGTTGAGCAAGGAGTAGCTCTTGTCTATTCCATATTTGGCTTAAGGAACTTTATCTGTGCTCATTTCAATCTCTGGTTTTATGCAGCACCCCAACTCACCTTTCCCCTTAAGCAAGCATAAGTTGGTTTTCTAAATTTGAGACCCTGTTCTGTTCTGTAATTCAGTTCCTGTGTAGCCAAGTTTACATTCCGTGTATTACTGATATCTTATGATGTTTCTTTTTCTGTGTGACTTATTTCAGTTAGAATCATCATACCTGAATCCACTCATTGTGCTGCTAAGGGCCTGATGACATAGATTTCATTGCTGAGTGATATTGCTTTGTAAGTAAATACCACAACTTCTTTATCCATTTTTCACTTTCTGCGATGTTGAACTTGTACGGTAAACGAGGTTCTTGTAAACAGAGGCGTCCCAAACTTTGGGGTGGCTGTGTCTTTTTGAATTTAATTTCCCTAAGCTATAGGACCATAAGTGGAAGTGCCCTAGGCTCTGTTGCTTTGTTTTTTAGATGTTTCAGGAAACACCATACACTTCTCCCGAGTGTCTGTTGGCAATTTACATCCCGCCCATCAGCATAACAAGGCTCCCAGTTCTCCATGGCCTGTCCTGCCTTTCTGGATTTTACACTTTTTTCAGATGGCCCTTTTGACCGGGGGGAAGTGAGACTTCATTGTAGTGCAGATTTCCTTTGCAAGCTTGCTTGGTTGGCCAAAAAGGGCGTATGCGTTTTTTCCTGAATATATTCAGGAAAAAACGCATACGCCCTTTTTGGCCAAGTGCATCATTGTGGACGTTCTGCCTCTTTTCCTATGCTTTCAATGCAATTCCAGTCTACCTCCTGAAATCGGTTTCCTGCAATTCTGCCCCGCTTTCAAGTCCTCTTGGCAGCCTTACTTCAGTATATTTTTGGACGATAGCTGTCATTTATAACTCTGCAGGTTTGTGAATTACAGTGCCCCTGAGCTCCTTTCTTCAACTCGCTTTCTTTTGAGCTGGCCGCAACACCGCAGGATGGCTTCAGGCCCTAATCTGGTTCCGGCACGGCACGCTGAGCCTTTGGTTAATTCCTCTTCCTGGTGGGAAATGAGAGTTAAATTTGCCCGTCCAGACACCTCCAGCTAGTCTCTCATTGGTTCTCGCTATTCCTGTTCATCTTCCGCAGAAATTGCAAACTGGGCCAAACAGGAGGTTAAAGGGACTGACTCTCCAAGTCGGGAGGGTGTTAGTAAAGCGTCTGGAATGTTGCACCCGAGTACCAGGGTACGAAAACTGAGACATATTTGAACATGTCTCCCGATCACATGGTTGATCATACTCTAGGTTCCACATGCATGTTTTAGCTGAAGGAAGAATACCTTAAACCTGGGTAGTTGAAACCCGTGGAATGGGTACCATGCAATATGACTTCAAAGGGTCTTCATTTGCTCACCGAACCTCTCCAATCCTATCACTGCTGCGTTTATGCCCCTGTACACATGCTTGATTCTCTTTCGGAGACATAGCAATCCATAGGTTTTAAGATACTTACTAGTCAGGTACATTCTTAGGCGTTTAATATGCGGTGTTGAGTCCATTTCGTTGAGCAAGGAGTAGCTCTTGTCTATTCCATATTTGGCTTAAGGAACTTTATCTGTGCTCATTTCAATCTCTGGTTTTATGCAGCACCCCAACTCACCTTTCCCCTTAAGCAAGCATAAGTTGGTTTTCTAAATTTGAGACCCTGTTCTGTTCTGTAATTCAGTTCCTGTGTAGCCAAGTTTACATTCCATGTATTACTGATATCTTATGATGTTTCTTTTTCTGTGTGACTTATTTCAGTTAGAATCATCATACCTGAATCCACTCATTGTGCTGCTAAGGGCCTGATGACATAGATTTCATTGCTGAGTGATATTGCTTTGTAAGTAAATACCACAACTTCTTTATCCATTTTTCACTTTCTGCGATGTTGAACTTGTACTGTAAACGAGGTTCTTGTAAACAGAGGCGTCCCAAACTTTGGGGTGGCTGTGTCTTTTTGATTTTAATTTCCCTAAGCTATAGGACCATAAGTGGAAGTGCCCTAGGCTCTGTTGCTTTGTTTTTTAGATGTTTCAGGAAACACCATACACTTCTCCCGAGTGTCTGTTGGCAATTTACATCCCGCCCATCAGCATAACAAGGCTCCCAGTTCTCCATGGCCTGTCCTGCCTTTCTGGATTTTACACTTTTTTCAGATGGCCCTTTTGACCGGGGGGAAGTGAGACTTCATTGTAGTGCAGATTTCCTTTGCAAGCTTGCTTGGTTGGCCAAAAAGGGCGTATGCGTTTTTTCCTGAATATATTCAGGAAAAAACGCATACGCCCTTTTTGGCCAAGTGCATCATGGTGGACGTTCTGCCTCTTTTCCTATGCTTTCAATGCAATTCCAGTCTGCCTCCTGAAATCGGTTTCCTGCAATTCTGCCCCGCTTTCAAGTCCTCTTGGCAGCCTTACTTCAGTATATTTTTGGACGATAGCTGTCATTTATAACTCTGCAGGTTTGTGAATTACAGTGCCCCTGAGCTCCTTTCTTCAACTCGCTTTCTTTTGAGCTGGCCGCAACACCGCAGGATGGCTTCAGGCCCTAATCTTGTTCCGGCACGGCACGCTGAGCCTTTGGTTAATTCCTCTTCCTGGTGGGAA
Source organism: Pseudorca crassidens (assembly GCF_039906515.1). Classification (NCBI taxonomy): domain Eukaryota; kingdom Metazoa; phylum Chordata; class Mammalia; order Artiodactyla; family Delphinidae; genus Pseudorca; species Pseudorca crassidens. The sequence continues at coordinate 515,761 of NW_027136044.1, read as the reverse complement.
ATGAGAGTTAAATTTGCCCGTCCAGACACCTCCAGCTAGTCTCTCATTGGTTCTCGCTATTCCTGTTCATCTTCCGCAGAAATTGCAAACTGGGCCAAACAGGAGGTTAAAGGGACTGACTCTCCAAGTCGGGAGGGTGTTAGTAAAGCGTCTGGAATGTTGCACCCGAGTACCAGGGTACGAAAACTGAGACATATTTGAACACGTCTCCCGATCACATGGTTGATCATACTCTAGGTTCCACATGCATGTTTTAGCTGAAGGAAGAATACCTTAAACCTGGGTAGTTGAAACCCGTGGAATGGGTACCATGCAATATGACTTCAAAGGGTCTTCATTTGCTCACCGAACCTCTCCAATCCTATCACTGCTGCGTTTATGCCCCTGTACACATGCTTGATTCTCTTTCGGAGACATAGCAATCCATAGGTTTTAAGATACTTACTAGTCAGGTACATTCTTAGGCATTTAATATGCGGTGTTGAGTCCATTTCGTTGAGCAAGGAGTAGCTCTTGTCTATTCCATATTTGGCTTAAGGAACTTTATCTGTGCTCATTTCAATCTCTGGTTTTATGCAGCACCCCAACTCACCTTTCCCCTTAAGCAAGCATAAGTTGGTTTTCTAAATTTGAGACCCTGTTCTGTTCTGTAATTCAGTTCCTGTGTAGCCAAGTTTACATTCCGTGTATTACTGATATCTTATGATGTTTCTTTTTCTGTGTGACTTATTTCAGTTAGAATCATCATACCTGAATCCACTCATTGTGCTGCTAAGGGCCTGATGACATAGATTTCATTGCTGAGTGATATTGCTTTGTAAGTAAATACCACAACTTCTTTATCCATTTTTCACTTTCTGCGATGTTGAACTTGTACGGTAAACGAGGTTCTTGTAAACAGAGGCGTCCCAAACTTTGGGGTGGCTGTGTCTTTTTGATTTTAATTTCCCTAAGCTATAGGACCATAAGTGGAAGTGCCCTAGGCTCTGTTGCTTTGTTTTTTAGATGTTTCAGGAAACACCATACACTTCTCCCGAGTGTCTGTTGGCAATTTACATCCCGCCCATCAGCATAACAAGGCTCCCAGTTCTCCATGGCCTGTCCTGCCTTTCTGGATTTTACACTTTTTTCAGATGGCCCTTTTGACCGGGGGGAAGTGAGACTTCATTGTAGTGCAGATTTCCTTTGCAAGCTTGCTTGGTTGGCCAAAAAGGGCGTATGCGTTTTTTCCTGAATATATTCAGGAAAAAACGCATACGCCCTTTTTGGCCAAGTGCATCATTGTGGACGTTCTGCCTCTTTTCCTATGCTTTCAATGCAATTCCAGTCTACCTCCTGAAATCGGTTTCCTGCAATTCTGCCCCGCTTTCAAGTCCTCTTGGCAGCCTTACTTCAGTATATTTTTGGACGATAGCTGTCATTTATAACTCTACAGGTTTGTGAATTACAGTGCCCCTGAGCTCCTTTCTTCAACTCGCTTTCTTGTGACCTGGCCGCAACACCGCAGGATGGCTTCAGGCCCTAATCTGGTTCCGGCACGGCATGCTGAGCCTTTGGTTAATTCCTCTTCCTGGTGGGAAATGAGAGTTAAATTTGCCCGTCCAGACACCTCCAGCTAGTCTCTCATTGGTTCTCGCTATTCCTGTTCATCTTCCGCAGAAATTGCAAACTGGGCCAAACAGGAGGTTAAAGGGACTGACTCTCCAAGTCGGGAGGGTGTTAGTAAAGCGTCTGGAATGTTGCACCCGAGTACCAGGGTACGAAAACTGAGACATATTTGAACACGTCTCCCGATCACATGGTTGATCATACTCTAGGTTCCACATGCATGTTTTAGCTGAAGGAAGAATACCTTAAACCTGGGTAGTTGAAACCCGTGGAATGGGTACCATGCAATATGACTTCAAAGGGTCTTCATTTGCTCACCGATCCTCTCCAATCCTATCACTGCTGCGTTTATGCCCCTGTACACATGCTTGATTCTCTTTCGGAGACATAGCAATCCATAGGTTTTAAGATACTTACTAGTCAGGTACATTCTTAGGCATTTAATATGCGGTGTTGAGTCCATTTCGTTGAGCAAGGAGTAGCTCTTGTCTATTCCATATTTGGCTTAAGGAACTTTATCTGTGCTCATTTCAATCTCTGGTTTTATGCAGCACCCCAACTCACCTTTCCCCTTAAGCAAGCATAAGTTGGTTTTCTAAATTTGAGACCCTGTTCTGTTCTGTAATTCAGTTCCTGTGTAGCCAAGTTTACATTCCGTGTATTACAGATATCTTATGATGTTTCTTTTTCTGTGTGACTTATTTCAGTTAGAATCATCATACCTGAATCCACTCATTGTGCTGCTAAGGGCCTGATGACATAGATTTCATTGCTGAGTGATATTGCTTTGTAAGTAAATACCACAACTTCTTTATCCATTTTTCACTTTCTGCGATGTTGAACTTGTACGGTAAACGAGGTTCTTGTAAACAGAGGCGTCCCAAACTTTGGGGTGGCTGTGTCTTTTTGATTTTAATTTCCCTAAGCTATAGGACCATAAGTGGAAGTGCCCTAGGCTCTGTTGCTTTGTTTTTTCGATGTTTCAGGAAACACCATACACTTCTCCCGAGTGTCTGTTGGCAATTTACATCCCGCCCATCAGCATAACAAGGCTCCCAGTTCTCCATGGCCTGTCCTGCCTTTCTGGATTTTACACTTTTTTCAGATGGCCCTTTTGACCGGGGGGAAGTGAGACTTCATTGTAGTGCAGATTTCCTTTGCAAGCTTGCTTGGTTGGCCAAAAAGGGCGTATGCGTTTTTTCCTGAATATATTCAGGAAAAAACGCATACGCCCTTTTTGGCCAAGTGCATCATTGTGGACGTTCTGCCTCTTTTCCTATGCTTTCAATGCAATTCCAGTCTACCTCCTGAAATCGGTTTCCTGCAATTCTGCCCCGCTTTCAAGTCCTCTTGGCAGCCTTACTTCAGTATATTTTTGGACGATAGCTGTCATTTATAACTCTGCAGGTTTGTGAATTACAGTGCCCCTGAGCTCCTTTCTTCAACTCGCTTTCTTTTGAGCTGGCCGCAACACCGCAGGATGTCTTCAGGCCCTAATCTGGTTCCGGCAGGGCACGCTGAGCCTTTGGTTAATTCCTCTTCCTGGTGGGAAATGAGAGTTAAATTTGCCCGTCCAGACACCTCCAGCTAGTCTCTCATTGGTTCTCGCTATTCCTGTTCATCTTCCGCAGAAATTGCAAACTGGGCCAAACAGGAGGTTAAAGGGACTGACTCTCCAAGTCGGGAGGGTGTTAGTAAAGCGTCTGGAATGTTGCACCCGAGTACCAGGGTACGAAAACTGAGACATATTTGAACACGTCTCCCGATCACATGGTTGATCATACTCTAGGTTCCACATGCATGTTTTAGCTGAAGGAAGAATACCTTAAACCTGGGTAGTTGAAACCCGTGGAATGGGTACCATGCAATATGACTTCAAAGGGTCTTCATTTGCTCACCGAACCTCTCCAATCCTATCACTGCTGCGTTTATGCCCCTGTACACATGCTTGATTCTCTTTCGGAGACATAGCAATCCATAGGTTTTAAGATACTTACTAGTCAGGTACATTCTTAGGCATTTAATATGCGGTGTTGAGTCCATTTCGTTGAGCAAGGAGTAGCTCTTGTCTATTCCATATTTGGCTTAAGGAACTTTATCTGTGCTCATTTCAATCTCTGGTTTTATGCAGCACCCCAACTCACCTTTCCCCTTAAGCAAGCATAAGTTGGTTTTCTAAATTTGAGACCCTGTTCTGTTCTGTAATTCAGTTCCTGTGTAGCCAAGTTTACATTCCGTGTATTACTGATATCTTATGATGTTTCTTTTTCTGTGTGACTTATTTCAGTTAGAATCATCATACCTGAATCCACTCATTGTGCTGCTAAGGGCCTGATGACATAGATTTCATTGCTGAGTGATATTGCTTTGTAAGTAAATACCACAACTTCTTTATCCATTTTTCACTTTCTGCGATGTTGAACTTGTACGGTAAACGAGGTTCTTGTAAACAGAGGCGTCCCAAACTTTGGGGTGGCTGTGTCTTTTTGATTTTAATTTCCCTAAGCTATAGGACCATAAGTGGAAGTGCCCTAGGCTCTGTTGCTTTGTTTTTTAGATGTTTCAGGAAACACCATACACTTCTCCCGAGTGTCTGTTGGCAATTTACATCCCGCCCATCAGCATAACAAGGCTCCCAGTTCTCCATGGACTGTCCTGCCTTTCTGGATTTTACACTTTTTTCAGATGGCCCTTTTGACCGGGGGGAAGTGAGACTTCATTGTAGTGCAGATTTCCTTTGCAAGCTTGCTTGGTTGGCCAAAAAGGGCGTATGCGTTTTTTCCTGAATATATTCAGGAAAAAACGCATACGCCCTTTTTGGCCAAGTGCATCATGGTGGACGTTCTGCCTCTTTTCCTATGCTTTCAATGCAATTCCAGTCTGCCTCCTGAAATCGGTTTCCTGCAATTCTGCCCCGCTTTCAAGTCCTCTTGGCAGCCTTACTTCAGTATATTTTTGGACGATAGCTGTCATTTATAACTCTGCAGGTTTGTGAATTACAGTGCCCCTGAGCTCCTTTCTTCAACTCGCTTTCTTGTGACCTGGCCGAAACACCGCAGGATGGCTTCAGGCCCTAATCTGGTTCCGGCACGGCATGCTGAGCCTTTGGTTAATTCCTCTTCCTGGTGGGAAATGAGAGTTAAATTTGCCCGTCCAGACACCTCCAGCTAGTCTCTCATTGGTTCTCGCTATTCCTGTTCATCTTCCGCAGAAATTGCAAACTGGGCCAAACAGGAGGTTAAAGGGACTGACTCTCCAAGTCGGGAGGGTGTTAGTAAAGCGTCTGGAATGTTGCACCCGAGTACCAGGGTACGAAAACTGAGACATATTTGAACACGTCTCCCGATCACATGGTTGATCATACTCTAGGTTCCACATGCATGTTTTAGCTGAAGGAAGAATACCTTAAACCTGGGTAGTTGAAACCCGTGGAATGGGTACCATGCAATATGACTTCAAAGGGTCTTCATTTGCTCACCGAACCTCTCCAATCCTATCACTGCTGCGTTTATGCCCCTGTACACATGCTTGATTCTCTTTCGGAGATATAGCAATCCATAGGTTTTAAGATACTTACTAGTCAGGTACATTCTTAGGCATTTAATATGCGGTGTTGAGTCCATTTCGTTGAGCAAGGAGTAGCTCTTGTCTATTCCATATTTGGCTTAAGGAACTTTATCTGTGCTCATTTCAATCTCTGGTTTTATGCAGCACCCCAACTCACCTTTCCCCTTAAGCAAGCATAAGTTGGTTTTCTAAATTTGAGACCCTGTTCTGTTCTGTAATTCAGTTCCTGTGTAGCCAAGTTTACATTCCGTGTATTACAGATATCTTATGATGTTTCTTTTTCTGTGTGACTTATTTCAGTTAGAATCATCATACCTGAATCCACTCATTGTGCTGCTAAGGGCCTGATGACATAGATTTCATTGCTGAGTGATATTGCTTTGTAAGTAAATACCACAACTTCTTTATCCATTTTTCACTTTCTGCGATGTTGAACTTGTACGGTAAACGAGGTTCTTGTAAACAGAGGCGTCCCAAACTTTGGGGTGGCTGTGTCTTTTTGATTTTAATTTCCCTAAGCTATAGGACCATAAGTGGAAGTGCCCTAGGCTCTGTTGCTTTGTTTTTTCGATGTTTCAGGAAACACCATACACTTCTCCCGAGTGTCTGTTGGCAATTTACATCCCGCCCATCAGCATAACAAGGCTCCCAGTTCTCCATGGCCTGTCCTGCCTTTCTGGATTTTACACTTTTTTCAGATGGCCCTTTTGACCGGGGGGAAGTGAGACTTCATTGTAGTGCAGATTTCCTTTGCAAGCTTGCTTGGTTGGCCAAAAAGGGCGTATGCGTTTTTTCCTGAATATATTCAGGAAAAAACGCATACGCCCTTTTTGGCCAAGTGCATCATTGTGGACGTTCTGCCTCTTTTCCTATGCTTTCAATGCAATTCCAGTCTACCTCCTGAAATCGGTTTCCTGCAATTCTGCCCCGCTTTCAAGTCCTCTTGGCAGCCTTACTTCAGTATATTTTTGGACGATAGCTGTCATTTATAACTCTGCAGGTTTGTGAATTACAGTGCCCCTGAGCTCCTTTCTTCAACTCGCTTTCTTTTGAGCTGGCCGCAACACCGCAGGATGGCTTCAGGCCCTAATCTGGTTCCGGCACGGCACGCTGAGCCTTTGGTTAATTCCTCTTCCTGGTGGGAAATGAGAGTTAAATTTGCCCGTCCAGACACCTCCAGCTAGTCTCTCATTGGTTCTCGCTATTCCTGTTCATCTTCCGCAGAAATTGCAAACTGGGCCAAACAGGAGGTTAAAGGGACTGACTCTCCAAGTCGGGAGGGTGTTAGTAAAGCGTCTGGAATGTTGCACCCGAGTACCAGGGTACGAAAACTGAGACATATTTGAACACGTCTCCCGATCACATGGTTGATCATACTCTAGGTTCCACATGCATGTTTTAGCTGAAGGAAGAATACCTTAAACCTGGGTAGTTGAAACCCGTGGAATGGGTACCATGCAATATGACTTCAAAGGGTCTTCATTTGCTCACCGAACCTCTCCAATCCTATCACTGCTGCGTTTATGCCCCTGTACACATGCTTGATTCTCTTTCGGAGACATAGCAATCCATAGGTTTTAAGATACTTACTAGTCAGGTACATTCTTAGGCATTTAATATGCGGTGTTGAGTCCATTTCGTTGAGCAAGGAGTAGCTCTTGTCTATTCCATATTTGGCTTAAGGAACTTTATCTGTGCTCATTTCAATCTCTGGTTTTATGCAGCACCCCAACTCACCTTTCCCCTTAAGCAAGCATAAGTTGGTTTTCTAAATTTGAGACCCTGTTCTGTTCTGTAATTCAGTTCCTGTGTAGCCAAGTTTACATTCCGTGTATTACTGATATCTTATGATGTTTCTTTTTCTGTGTGACTTATTTCAGTTAGAATCATCATACCTGAATCCACTCATTGTGCTGCTAAGGGCCTGATGACATAGATTTCATTGCTGAGTGATATTGCTTTGTAAGTAAATACCACAACTTCTTTATCCATTTTTCACTTTCTGCGATGTTGAACTTGTACGGTAAACGAGGTTCTTGTAAACAGAGGCGTCCCAAACTTTGGGGTGGCTGTGTCTTTTTGATTTTAATTTCCCTAAGCTATAGGACCATAAGTGGAAGTGCCCTAGGCTCTGTTGCTTTGTTTTTTAGATGTTTCAGGAAACACCATACACTTCTCCCGAGTGTCTGTTGGCAATTTACATCCCGCCCATCAGCATAACAAGGCTCCCAGTTCTCCATGGCCTGTCCTGCCTTTCTGGATTTTACACTTTTTTCAGATGGCCCTTTTGACCGGGGGGAAGTGAGACTTCATTGTAGTGCAGATTTCCTTTGCAAGCTTGCTTGGTTGGCCAAAAAGGGCGTATGCGTTTTTTCCTGAATATATTCAGGAAAAAACGCATACGCCCTTTTTGGCCAAGTGCATCATGGTGGACGTTCTGCCTCTTTTCCTATGCTTTCAATGCAATTCCAGTCTGCCTCCTGAAATCGGTTTCCTGCAATTCTGCCCCGCTTTCAAGTCCTCTTGGCAGCCTTACTTCAGTATATTTTTGGACGATAGCTGTCATTTATAACTCTGCAGGTTTGTGAATTACAGTGCCCCTGAGCTCCTTTCTTCAACTCGCTTTCTTTTGAGCTGGCCGCAACACCGCAGGATGGCTTCAGGCCCTAATCTGGTTCCGGCACGGCACGCTGAGCCTTTGGTTAATTCCTCTTCCTGGTGGGAAATGAGAGTTAAATTTGCCCATCCAGACACCTTCCAGCTAGTCTCTCATTGGTTCTCGCTATTCCTGTTCATCTTCCGCAGAAATTGCAAACTGGGCCAAACAGGAGGTTATAGGGACTGACTCTCCAAGTCGGGAGGGTGTTAGTAAAGCGTCTGGAATGTTGCACCCGAGTACCAGGGTACGAAAACTGAGACATATTTGAACAAGTCTCCCGATCACATGGTTGATCATACTCTAGGTTCCACATGCATGTTTTAGCTGAAGGAAGAATACCTTAAACCTGGGTAGTTGAAACCCGTGGAATGGGTACCATGCAATATGACTTCAAAGGGTCTTCATTTGGTCACCGAACCTCTCCAATCCTATCACTGCTGCGTTTATGCCCCTGTACACATGCTTGATTCTCTTTCGGAGACATAGCAATCCATAGGTTTTAAGATACTTACTAGTCAGGTACATTCTTAGGCGTTTAATATGCGGTGTTGAGTCCATTTCGTTGAGCAAGGAGTAGCTCTTGTCTATTCCATATTTGGCTTAAGGAACTTTATCTGTGCTCATTTCAATCTCTGGTTTTATGCAGCACCCCAACTCACCTTTCCCCTTAAGCAAGCATAAGTTGGTTTTCTAAATTTGAGACCCTGTTCTGTTCTGTAATTCAGTTCTTGTGTAGCCAAGTTTACATTCCGTGTATTACTGATATCTTATGATGTTTCTTTTTCTGTGTGACTTATTTCAGTTAGAATCATCATACCTGAATCCACTCATTGTGCTGCTAAGGGCCTGATGACATAGATTTCATTGCTGAGTGATATTGCTTTGTAAGTAAATACCACAACTTCTTTATCCATTTTTCACTTTCTGCGATGTTGAACTTGTACGGTAAACGAGGTTCTTGTAAACAGAGGCGTCCCAAACTTTGGGGTGGCTGTGTCTTTTTGATTTTAATTTCCCTAAGCTATAGAACCATAAGTGGAAGTGCCCTAGGCTCTGTTGCTTTGTTTTTTAGATGTTTCAGGAAACACCATACACTTCTCCCGAGTGTCTGTTGGCAATTTACATCCCGCCCATCAGCATAACAAGGCTCCCAGTTCTCCATGGACTGTCCTGCCTTTCTGGATTTTACACTTTTTTCAGATGGCCCTTTTGACCGGGGGGAAGTGAGACTTCATTGTAGTGCAGATTTCCTTTGCAAGCTTGCTTGGTTGGCCAAAAAGGGCGTATGCGTTTTTTCCTGAATATATTCAGGAAAAAACGCATACGCCCTTTTTGGCCAAGTGCATCATGGTGGACGTTCTGCCTCTTTTCCTATGCTTTCAATGCAATTCCAGTCTGCCTCCTGAAATCGGTTTCCTGCAATTCTGCCCCGCTTTCAAGTCCTCTTGGCAGCCTTACTTCAGTATATTTTTGGACGATAGCTGTCATTTATAACTCTGCAGGTTTGTGAATTACAGTGCCCCTGAGCTCCTTTCTTCAACTCGCTTTCTTTTGAGCTGGCCGCAACACCGCAGGATGGCTTCAGGCCCTAATCTGGTTCCGGCACGGCACGCTGAGCCTTTGGTTAATTCCTCTTCCTGGTGGGAAATGAGAGTTAAATTTGCCCGTCCAGACACCTTCCAGCTAGTCTCTCATTGGTTCTCGCTATTCCTGTTCATCTTCCGCAGAAATTGCAAACTGGGCCAAACAGGAGGTTAAAGGGACTGACTCTCCAAGTCGGGAGGGTGTTAGTAAAGCGTCTGGAATGTTGCACCCGAGTACCAGGGTACGAAAACTGAGACATATTTGAACACGTCTCCCGATCACATGGTTGATCATACTCTAGGTTCCACATGCATGTTTTAGCTGAAGGAAGAATACCTTAAACCTGGGTAGTTGAAACCCGTGGAATGGGTACCATGCAATATGACTTCAAAGGGTCTTCATTTGCTCACCGAACCTCTCCAATCCTATCACTGCTGCGTTTATGCCCCTGTACACATGCTTGATTCTCTTTCGGAGACATAGCAATCCATAGGTTTTAAGATACTTACTAGTCAGGTACATTCTTAGGCATTTAATATGCGGTGTTGAGTCCATTTCGTTGAGCAAGGAGTAGCTCTTGTCTATTCCATATTTGGCTTAAGGAACTTTATCTGTGCTCATTTCAATCTCTGGTTTTATGCAGCACCCCAACTCACCTTTCCCCTTAAGCAAGCATAAGTTGGTTTTCTAAATTTGAGACCCTGTTCTGTTCTGTAATTCAGTTCCTGTGTAGCCAAGTTTACATTCCGTGTATTACTGATATCTTATGATGTTTCTTTTTCTGTGTGACTTATTTCAGTTAGAATCATCATACCTGAATCCACTCATTGTGCTGCTAAGGGCCTGATGACATAGATTTCATTGCTGAGTGATATTGCTTTGTAAGTAAATACCACAACTTCTTTATCCATTTTTCACTTTCTGCGATGTTGAACTTGTACGGTAAACGAGGTTCTTGTAAACAGAGGCGTCCCAAACTTTGGGGTGGCTGTGTCTTTTTGATTTTAATTTCCCTAAGCTATAGAACCATAAGTGGAAGTGCCCTAGGCTCTGTTGCTTTGTTTTTTAGATGTTTCAGGAAACACCATACACTTCTCCCGAGTGTCTGTTGGCAATTTACATCCCGCCCATCAGCATAACAAGGCTCCCAGTTCTCCATGGACTGTCCTGCCTTTCTGGATTTTACACTTTTTTCAGATGGCCCTTTTGACCGGGGGGAAGTGAGACTTCATTGTAGTGCAGATTTCCTTTGCAAGCTTGCTTGGTTGGCCAAAAAGGGCGTATGCGTTTTTTCCTGAATATATTCAGGAAAAAACGCATACGCCCTTTTTGGCCAAGTGCATCATGGTGGACGTTCTGCCTCTTTTCCTATGCTTTCAATGCAATTCCAGTCTGCCTCCTGAAATCGGTTTCCTGCAATTCTGCCCCGCTTTCAAGTCCTCTTGGCAGCCTTACTTCAGTATATTTTTGGACGATAGCTGTCATTTATAACTCTGCAGGTTTGTGAATTACAGTGCCCCTGAGCTCCTTTCTTCAACTCGCTTTCTTTTGAGCTGGCCGCAACACCGCAGGATGGCTTCAGGCCCTAATCTGGTTCCGGCACGGCACGCTGAGCCTTTGGTTAATTCCTCTTCCTGGTGGGAAATGAGAGTTAAATTTGCCCGTCCAGACACCTTCCAGCTAGTCTCTCATTGGTTCTCGCTATTCCTGTTCATCTTCCGCAGAAATTGCAAACTGGGCCAAACAGGAGGTTAAAGGGACTGACTCTCCAAGTCGGGAGGGTGTTAGTAAAGCGTCTGGAATGTTGCACCCGAGTACCAGGGTACGAAAACTGAGACATATTTGAACACGTCTCCCGATCACATGGTTGATCATACTCTAGGTTCCACATGCATGTTTTAGCTGAAGGAAGAATACCTTAAACCTGGGTAGTTGAAACCCGTGGAATGGGTACCATGCAATATGACTTCAAAGGGTCTTCATTTGCTCACCGAACCTCTCCAATCCTATCACTGCTGCGTTTATGCCCCTGTACACATGCTTGATTCTCTTTCGGAGACATAGCAATCCATAGGTTTTAAGATACTTACTAGTCAGGTACATTCTTAGGCGTTTAATATGCGGTGTTGAGTCCATTTCGTTGAGCAAGGAGTAGCTCTTGTCTATTCCATATTTGGCTTAAGGAACTTTATCTGTGCTCATTTCAATCTCTGGTTTTATGCAGCACCCCAACTCACCTTTCCCCTTAAGCAAGCATAAGTTGGTTTTCTAAATTTGAGACCCTGTTCTGTTCTGTAATTCAGTTCCTGTGTAGCCAAGTTTACATTCCGTGTATTACTGATATCTTATGATGTTTCTTTTTCTGTGTGACTTATTTCAGTTAGAATCATCATACCTGAATCCACTCATTGTGCTGCTAAGGGCCTGATGACATAGATTTCATTGCTGAGTGATATTGCTTTGTAAGTAAATACCACAACTTCTTTATCCATTTTTCACTTTCTGCGATGTTGAACTTGTACGGTAAACGAGGTTCTTGTAAACAGAGGCGTCCCAAACTTTGGGGTGGCTGTGTCTTTTTGATTTTAATTTCCCTAAGCTATAGGACCATAAGTGGAAGTGCCCTAGGCTCTGTTGCTTTGTTTTTTAGATGTTTCAGGAAACACCATACACTTCTCCCGAGTGTCTGTTGGCAATTTACATCCCGCCCATCAGCATAACAAGGCTCCCAGTTCTCCATGGCCTGTCCTGCCTTTCTGGATTTTACACTTTTTTCAGATGGCCCTTTTGACCGGGGGGAAGTGAGACTTCATTGTAGTGCAGATTTCCTTTGCAAGCTTGCTTGGTTGGCCAAAAAGGGCGTATGCGTTTTTTCCTGAATATATTCAGGAAAAAACGCATACGCCCTTTTTGGCCAAGTGCATCATGGTGGACGTTCTGCCTCTTTTCCTATGCTTTCAATGCAATTCCAGTCTGCCTCCTGAAATCGGTTTCCTGCAATTCTGCCCCGCTTTCAAGTCCTCTTGGCAGCCTTACTTCAGTATATTTTTGGACGATAGCTGTCATTTATAACTCTGCAGGTTTGTGAATTACAGTGCCCCTGAGCTCCTTTCTTCAACTCGCTTTCTTTTGAGCTGGCCGCAACACCGCAGGATGGCTTCAGGCCCTAATCTGGTTCCGGCACGGCACGCTGAGCCTTTGGTTAATTCCTCTTCCTGGTGGGAAATGAGAGTTAAATTTGCCCGTCCAGACACCTTCCAGCTAGTCTCTCATTGGTTCTCGCTATTCCTGTTCATCTTCCGCAGAAATTGCAAACTGGGCCAAACAGGAGGTTAAAGGGACTGACTCTCCAAGTCGGGAGGGTGTTAGTAAAGCGTCTGGAATGTTGCACCCGAGTACCAGGGTACGAAAACTGAGACATATTTGAACACGTCTCCCGATCACATGGTTGATCATACTCTAGGTTCCACATGCATGTTTTAGCTGAAGGAAGAATACCTTAAACCTGGGTAGTTGAAACCCGTGGAATGGGTACCATGCAATATGACTTCAAAGGGTCTTCATTTGCTCACCGAACCTCTCCAATCCTATCACTGCTGCGTTTATGCCCCTGTACACATGCTTGATTCTCTTTCGGAGACATAGCAATCCATAGGTTTTAAGATACTTACTAGTCAGGTACATTCTTAGGCATTTAATATGCGGTGTTGAGTCCATTTCGTTGAGCAAGGAGTAGCTCTTGTCTATTCCATATTTGGCTTAAGGAACTTTATCTGTGCTCATTTCAATCTCTGGTTTTATGCAGCACCCCAACTCACCTTTCCCCTTAAGCAAGCATAAGTTGGTTTTCTAAATTTGAGACCCTGTTCTGTTCTGTAATTCAGTTCCTGTGTAGCCAAGTTTACATTCCGTGTATTACAGATATCTTATGATGTTTCTTTTTCTGTGTGACTTATTTCAGTTAGAATCATCATACCTGAATCCACTCATTGTGCTGCTAAGGGCCTGATGACATAGATTTCATTGCTGAGTGATATTGCTTTGTAAGTAAATACCACAACTTCTTTATCCATTTTTCACTTTCTGCGATGTTGAACTTGTATGGTAAACGAGGTTCTTGTAAACAGAGGCGTCCCAAACTTTGGGGTGGCTGTGTCTTTTTGATTTTAATTTCCCTAAGCTATAGAACCATAAGTGGAAGTGCCCTAGGCTCTGTTGCTTTGTTTTTTAGATGTTTCAGGAAACACCATACACTTCTCCCGAGTGTCTGTTGGCAATTTACATCCCGCCCATCAGCATAACAAGGCTCCCAGTTCTCCATGGCCTGTCCTGCCTTTCTGGATTTTACACTTTTTTCAGATGGCCCTTTTGACCGGGGGGAAGTGAGACTTCATTGTAGTGCAGATTTCCTTTGCAAGCTTGCTTGGTTGGCCAAAAAGGGCGTATGCGTTTTTTCCTGAATATATTCAGGAAAAAACGCATACGCCCTTTTTGGCCAAGTGCATCATGGTGGACGTTCTGCCTCTTTTCCTATGCTTTCAATGCAATTCCAGTCTGCCTCCTGAAATCGGTTTCCTGCAATTCTGCCCCGCTTTCAAGTCCTCTTGGCAGCCTTACTTCAGTATATTTTTGGACGATAGCTGTCATTTATAACTCTGCAGGTTTGTGAATTACAGTGCCCCTGAGCTCCTTTCTTCAACTCGCTTTCTTTTGAGCTGGCCGCAACACCGCAGGATGGCTTCAGGCCCTAATCTGGTTCCGGCACGGCACGCTGAGCCTTTGGTTAATTCCTCTTCCTGGTGGGAAATGAGAGTTAAATTTGCCCATCCAGACACCTTCCAGCTAGTCTCTCATTGGTTCTCGCTATTCCTGTTCATCTTCCGCAGAAATTGCAAACTGGGCCAAACAGGAGGTTAAAGGGACTGACTCTCCAAGTCGGGAGGGTGTTAGTAAAACGTCTGGAATGTTGCACCCGAGTACCAGGTACGAAAACTGAGACATATTTGAACACGTCTCCCGATCACATGGTTGATCATACTCTAGGTTCCACATGCATGTTTTAGCTGAAGGAAGAATACCTTAAACCTGGGTAGTTGAAACCCGTGGAATGGGTACCATGCAATATGACTTCAAAGGGTCTTCATTTGCTCACCGAACCTCTCCAATCCTATCACTGCTGCGTTTATGCCCCTGTACACATGCTTGATTCTCTTTCGGAGACATAGCAATCCATAGGTTTTAAGATACTTACTAGTCAGGTACATTCTTAGGCGTTTAATATGCGGTGTTGAGTCCATTTCTTTGAGCAAGGAGTAGCTCTTGTCTATTCCATATTTGGCTTAAGGAACTTTATCTGTGCTCATTTCAATCTCTGGTTTTATGCAGCACCCCAACTCACCTTTACCCTTAAGCAAGCATAAGTTGGTTTTCTAAATTTGAGACCCTGTTCTGTTCTGTAATTCAGTTCCTGTGTAGCCAAGTTTACATTCCGTGTATTACAGATATCTTATGATGTTTCTTTTTCTGTGTGACTTATTTCAGTTAGAATCATCATACCTGAATCCACTCATTGTGCTGCTAAGGGCCTGATGACATAGATTTCATTGCTGAGTGATATTGCTTTGTAAGTAAATACCACAACTTCTTTATCCATTTTTCACTTTCTGCGATGTTGAACTTGTACGGTAAACGAGGTTCTTGTAAACAGAGGCGTCCCAAACTTTGGGGTGGCTGTGTCTTTTTGATTTTAATTTCCCTAAGCTATAGGACCATAAGTGGAAGTGCCCTAGGCTCTGTTGCTTTGTTTTTTAGATGTTTCAGGAAACACCATACACTTCTCCCGAGTGTCTGTTGGCAATTTACATCCCGCCCATCAGCATAACAAGGCTCCCAGTTCTCCATGGCCTGTCCTGCCTTTCTGGATTTTACACTTTTTTCAGATGGCCCTTTTGACCGGGGGGAAGTGAGACTTCATTGTAGTGCAGATTTCCTTTGCAAGCTTGCTTGGTTGGCCAAAAAGGGCGTATGCGTTTTTTCCTGAATATATTCAGGAAAAAACGCATACGCCCTTTTTGGCCAAGTGCATCATGGTGGACGTTCTGCCTCTTTTCCTATGCTTTCAATGCAATTCCAGTCTGCCTCCTGAAATCGGTTTCCTGCAATTCTGCCCCGCTTTCAAGTCCTCTTGGCAGCCTTACTTCAGTATATTTTTGGACGATAGCTGTCATTTATAACTCTGCAGGTTTGTGAATTACAGTGCCCCTGAGCTCCTTTCTTCAACTCGCTTTCTTTTGAGCTGGCCGCAACACCGCAGGATGGCTTCAGGCCCTAATCTGGTTCCGGCACGGCACGCTGAGCCTTTGGTTAATTCCTCTTCCTGGTGGGAAATGAGAGTTAAATTTGCCCGTCCAGACACCTTCCAGCTAGTCTCTCATTGGTTCTCGCTATTCCTGTTCATCTTCCGCAGAAATTGCAAACTGGACCAAACAGGAGGTTAAAGGGACTGACTCTCCAAGTCGGGAGGGTGTTAGTAAAACGTCTGGAATGTTGCACCCGAGTACCAGGGTACGAAAACTGAGACATATTTGAACACGTCTCCCGATCACATGGTTGATCATACTCTAGGTTCCACATGCATGTTTTAGCTGAAGGAAGAATACCTTAAACCTGGGTAGTTGAAACCCGTGGAATGGGTACCATGCAATATGACTTCAAAGGGTCTTCATTTGCTCACCGAACCTCTCCAATCCTATCACTGCTGCGTTTATGCCCCTGTACACATGCTTGATTCTCTTTCGGAGACATAGCAATCCATAGGTTTTAAGATACTTACTAGTCAGGTACATTCTTAGGCATTTAATATGCGGTGTTGAGTCCATTTCGTTGAGCAAGGAGTAGCTCTTGTCTATTCCATATTTGGCTTAAGGAACTTTATCTGTGCTCATTTCAATCTCTGGTTTTATGCAGCACCCCAACTCACCTTTCCCCTTAAGCAAGCATAAGTTGGTTTTCTAAATTTGAGACCCTGTTCTGTTCTGTAATTCAGTTCTTGTGTAGCCAAGTTTACATTCCGTGTATTACTGATATCTTATGATGTTTCTTTTTCTGTGTGACTTATTTCAGTTAGAATCATCATACCTGAATCCACTCATTGTGCTGCTAAGGGCCTGATGACATAGATTTCATTGCTGAGTGATATTGCTTTGTAAGTAAATACCACAACTTCTTTATCCATTTTTCACTTTCTGCGATGTTGAACTTGTACGGTAAACGAGGTTCTTGTAAACAGAGGCGTCCCAAACTTTGGGGTGGCTGTGTCTTTTTGATTTTAATTTCCCTAAGCTATAGGACCATAAGTGGAAGTGCCCTAGGCTCTGTTGCTTTGTTTTTTCGATGTTTCAGGAAACACCATACACTTCTCCCGAGTGTCTGTTGGCAATTTACATCCCGCCCATCAGCATAACAAGGCTCCCAGTTCTCCATGGCCTGTCCTGCCTTTCTGGATTTTACACTTTTTTCAGATGGCCCTTTTGACCGGGGGGAAGTGAGACTTCATTGTAGTGCAGATTTCCTTTGCAAGCTTGCTTGGTTGGCCAAAAAGGGCGTATGCGTTTTTTCCTGAATATATTCAGGAAAAAACGCATACGCCCTTTTTGGCCAAGTGCATCATTGTGGACGTTCTGCCTCTTTTCCTATGCTTTCAATGCAATTCCAGTCTACCTCCTGAAATCGGTTTCCTGCAATTCTGCCCCGCTTTCAAGTCCTCTTGGCAGCCTTACTTCAGTATATTTTTGGACGATAGCTGTCATTTATAACTCTGCAGGTTTGTGAATTACAGTGCCCCTGAGCTCCTTTCTTCAACTCGCTTTCTTTTGAGCTGGCCGCAACACCGCAGGATGGCTTCAGGCCCTAATCTGGTTCCGGCACGGCATGCTGAGCCTTTGGTTAATTCCTCTTCCTGGTGGGAAATGAGAGTTAAATTTGCCCGTCCAGACACCTCCAGCTAGTCTCTCATTGGTTCTCGCTATTCCTGTTCATCTTCCGCAGAAATTGCAAACTGGGCCAAACAGGAGGTTAAAGGGACTGACTCTCCAAGTCGGGAGGGTGTTAGTAAAGCGTCTGGAATGTTGCACCCGAGTACCAGGGTACGAAAACTGAGACATATTTGAACACGTCTCCCGATCACATGGTTGATCATACTCTAGGTTCCACATGCATGTTTTAGCTGAAGGAAGAATACCTTAAACCTGGGTAGTTGAAACCCGTGGAATGGGTACCATGCAATATGACTTCAAAGGGTCTTCATTTGCTCACCGAACCTCTCCAATCCTATCACTGCTGCGTTTATGCCCCTGTACACATGCTTGATTCTCTTTCGGAGACATAGCAATCCATAGGTTTTAAGATACTTACTAGTCAGGTACATTCTTAGGCGTTTAATATGCGGTGTTGAGTCCATTTCGTTGAGCAAGGAGTAGCTCTTGTCTATTCCATATTTGGCTTAAGGAACTTTATCTGTGCTCATTTCAATCTCTGGTTTTATGCAGCACCCCAACTCACCTTTCCCCTTAAGCAAGCATAAGTTGGTTTTCTAAATTTGAGACCCTGTTCTGTTCTGTAATTCAGTTCCTGTGTAGCCAAGTTTACATTCCGTGTATTACTGATATCTTATGATGTTTCTTTTTCTGTGTGACTTATTTCAGTTAGAATCATCATACCTGAATCCACTCATTGTGCTGCTAAGGGCCTGATGACATAGATTTCATTGCTGAGTGATATTGCTTTGTAAGTAAATACCACAACTTCTTTATCCATTTTTCACTTTCTGCGATGTTGAACTTGTACGGTAAACGAGGTTCTTGTAAACAGAGGCGTCCCAAACTTTGGGGTGGCTGTGTCTTTTTGATTTTAATTTCCCTAAGCTATAGGACCATAAGTGGAAGTGCCCTAGGCTCTGTTGCTTTGTTTTTTAGATGTTTCAGGAAACACCATACACTTCTCCCGAGTGTCTGTTGGCAATTTACATCCCGCCCATCAGCATAACAAGGCTCCCAGTTCTCCATGGCCTGTCCTGCCTTTCTGGATTTTACACTTTTTTCAGATGGCCCTTTTGACCGGGGGGAAGTGAGACTTCATTGTAGTGCAGATTTCCTTTGCAAGCTTGCTTGGTTGGCCAAAAAGGGCGTATGCGTTTTTTCCTGAATATATTCAGGAAAAAACGCATACGCCCTTTTTGGCCAAGTGCATCATGGTGGACGTTCTGCCTCTTTTCCTATGCTTTCAATGCAATTCCAGTCTGCCTCCTGAAATCGGTTTCCTGCAATTCTGCCCCGCTTTCAAGTCCTCTTGGCAGCCTTACTTCAGTATATTTTTGGACGATAGCTGTCATTTATAACTCTGCAGGTTTGTGAATTACAGTGCCCCTGAGCTCCTTTCTTCAACTCGCTTTCTTTTGAGCTGGCCGCAACACCGCAGGATGGCTTCAGGCCCTAATCTGGTTCCGGCACGGCACGCTGAGCCTTTGGTTATTTCCTCTTCCTGGTGGGAAATGAGAGTTAAATTTGCCCGTCCAGACACCTTCCAGCTAGTCTCTCATTGGTTCTCGCTATTCCTGTTCATCTTCCGCAGAAATTGCAAACTGGACCAAACAGGAGGTTAAAGGGACTGACTCTCCAAGTCGGGAGGGTGTTAGTAAAGCGTCTGGAATGTTGCACCCGAGTACCAGGGTACGAAAACTGAGACATATTTGAACACGTCTCCCGATCACATGGTTGATCATACTCTAGGTTCCACATGCATGTTTTAGCTGAAGGAAGAATACCTTAAACCTGGGTAGTTGAAACCCGTGGAATGGGTACCATGCAATATGACTTCAAAGGGTCTTCATTTGCTCACCGAACCTCTCCAATCCTATCACTGCTGCGTTTATGCCCCTGTACACATGCTTGATTCTCTTTCGGAGACATAGCAATCCATAGGTTTTAAGATACTTACTAGTCAGGTACATTCTTAGGCATTTAATATGCGGTGTTGAGTCCATTTCGTTGAGCAAGGAGTAGCTCTTGTCTATTCCATATTTGGCTTAAGGAACTTTATCTGTGCTCATTTCAATCTCTGGTTTTATGCAGCACCCCAACTCACCTTTCCCCTTAAGCAAGCATAAGTTGGTTTTCTAAATTTGAGACCCTGTTCTGTTCTGTAATTCAGTTCTTGTGTAGCCAAGTTTACATTCCGTGTATTACTGATATCTTATGATGTTTCTTTTTCTGTGTGACTTATTTCAGTTAGAATCATCATACCTGAATCCACTCATTGTGCTGCTAAGGGCCTGATGACATAGATTTCATTGCTGAGTGATATTGCTTTGTAAGTAAATACCACAACTTCTTTATCCATTTTTCACTTTCTGCGATGTTGAACTTGTACTGTAAACGAGGTTCTTGTAAACAGAGGCGTCCCAAACTTTGGGGTGGCTGTGTCTTTTTGATTTTAATTTCCCTAAGCTATAGGACCATAAGTGGAAGTGCCCTAGGCTCTGTTGCTTTGTTTTTTCGATGTTTCAGGAAACACCATACACTTCTCCCGAGTGTCTGTTGGCAATTTACATCCCGCCCATCAGCATAACAAGGCTCCCAGTTCTCCATGGCCTGTCCTGCCTTTCTGGATTTTACACTTTTTTCAGATGGCCCTTTTGACCGGGGGGAAGTGAGACTTCATTGTAGTGCAGATTTCCTTTGCAAGCTTGCTTGGTTGGCCAAAAAGGGCGTATGCGTTTTTTCCTGAATATATTCAGGAAAAAACGCATACGCCCTTTTTGGCCAAGTGCATCATTGTGGACGTTCTGCCTCTTTTCCTATGCTTTCAATGCAATTCCAGTCTACCTCCTGAAATCGGTTTCCTGCAATTCTGCCCCGCTTTCAAGTCCTCTTGGCAGCCTTACTTCAGTATATTTTTGGACGATAGCTGTCATTTATAACTCTGCAGGTTTGTGAATTACAGTGCCCCTGAGCTCCTTTCTTCAACTCGCTTTCTTTTGAGCTGGCCGCAACACCGCAGGATGGCTTCAGGCCCTAATCTGGTTCCGGCACGGCATGCTGAGCCTTTGGTTAATTCCTCTTCCTGGTGGGAAATGAGAGTTAAATTTGCCCGTCCAGACACCTCCAGCTAGTCTCTCATTGGTTCTCGCTATTCCTGTTCATCTTCCGCAGAAATTGCAAACTGGGCCAAACAGGAGGTTAAAGGGACTGACTCTCCAAGTCGGGAGGGTGTTAGTAAAGCGTCTGGAATGTTGCACCCGAGTACCAGGGTACGAAAACTGAGACATATTTGAACACGTCTCCCGATCACATGGTTGATCATACTCTAGGTTCCACATGCATGTTTTAGCTGAAGGAAGAATACCTTAAACCTGGGTAGTTGAAACCCGTGGAATGGGTACCATGCAATATGACTTCAAAGGGTCTTCATTTGCTCACCGAACCTCTCCAATCCTATCACTGCTGCGTTTATGCCCCTGTACACATGCTTGATTCTCTTTCGGAGACATAGCAATCCATAGGTTTTAAGATACTTACTAGTCAGGTACATTCTTAGGCATTTAATATGCGGTGTTGAGTCCATTTCGTTGAGCAAGGAGTAGCTCTTGTCTATTCCATATTTGGCTTAAGGAACTTTATCTGTGCTCATTTCAATCTCTGGTTTTATGCAGCACCCCAACTCACCTTTCCCCTTAAGCAAGCATAAGTTGGTTTTCTAAATTTGAGACCCTGTTCTGTTCTGTAATTCAGTTCCTGTGTAGCCAAGTTTACATTCCGTGTATTACTGATATCTTATGATGTTTCTTTTTCTGTGTGACTTATTTCAGTTAGAATCATCATACCTGAATCCACTCATTGTGCTGCTAAGGGCCTGATGACATAGATTTCATTGCTGAGTGATATTGCTTTGTAAGTAAATACCACAACTTCTTTATCCATTTTTCACTTTCTGCGATGTTGAACTTGTACGGTAAACGAGGTTCTTGTAAACAGAGGCGTCCCAAACTTTGGGGTGGCTGTGTCTTTTTGATTTTAATTTCCCTAAGCTATAGGACCATAAGTGGAAGTGCCCTAGGCTCTGTTGCTTTGTTTTTTAGATGTTTCAGGAAACACCATACACTTCTCCCGAGTGTCTGTTGGCAATTTACATCCCGCCCATCAGCATAACAAGGCTCCCAGTTCTCCATGGCCTGTCCTGCCTTTCTGGATTTTACACTTTTTTCAGATGGCCCTTTTGACCGGGGGGAAGTGAGACTTCATTGTAGTGCAGATTTCCTTTGCAAGCTTGCTTGGTTGGCCAAAAAGGGCGTATGCGTTTTTTCCTGAATATATTCAGGAAAAAACGCATACGCCCTTTTTGGCCAAGTGCATCATTGTGGACGTTCTGCCTCTTTTCCTATGCTTTCAATGCAATTCCAGTCTACCTCCTGAAATCGGTTTCCTGCAATTCTGCCCCGCTTTCAAGTCCTCTTGGCAGCCTTACTTCAGTATATTTTTGGACGATAGCTGTCATTTATAACTCTGCAGGTTTGTGAATTACAGTGCCCCTGAGCTCCTTTCTTCAACTCGCTTTCTTTTGAGCTGGCCGCAACACCGCAGGATGGCTTCAGGCCCTAATCTGGTTCCGGCACGGCACGCTGAGCCTTTGGTTAATTCCTCTTCCTGGTGGGAAATGAGAGTTAAATTTGCCCGTCCAGACACCTCCAGCTAGTCTCTCATTGGTTCTCGCTATTCCTGTTCATCTTCCGCAGAAATTGCAAACTGGGCCAAACAGGAGGTTAAAGGGACTGACTCTCCAAGTCGGGAGGGTGTTAGTAAAGCGTCTGGAATGTTGCACCCGAGTACCAGGGTACGAAAACTGAGACATATTTGAACACGTCTCCCGATCACATGGTTGATCATACTCTAGGTTCCACATGCATGTTTTAGCTGAAGGAAGAATACCTTAAACCTGGGTAGTTGAAACCCGTGGAATGGGTACCATGCAATATGACTTCAAAGGGTCTTCATTTGCTCACCGAACCTCTCCAATCCTATCACTGCTGCGTTTATGCCCCTGTACACATGCTTGATTCTCTTTCAGAGACATAGCAATCCATAGGTTTTAAGATACTTACTAGTCAGGTACATTCTTAGGCGTTTAATATGCGGTGTTGAGTCCATTTCGTTGAGCAAGGAGTAGCTCTTGTCTATTCCATATTTGGCTTAAGGAACTTTATCTGTGCTCATTTCAATCTCTGGTTTTATGCAGCACCCCAACTCACCTTTCCCCTTAAGCAAGCATAAGTTGGTTTTCTAAATTTGAGACCCTGTTCTGTTCTGTAATTCAGTTCCTGTGTAGCCAAGTTTACATTCCGTGTATTACTGATATCTTATGATGTTTCTTTTTCTGTGTGACTTATTTCAGTTAGAATCATCATACCTGAATCCACTCATTGTGCTGCTAAGGGCCTGATGACATAGATTTCATTGCTGAGTGATATTGCTTTGTAAGTAAATACCACAACTTCTTTATCCATTTTTCACTTTCTGCGATGTTGAACTTGTACGGTAAACGAGGTTCTTGTAAACAGAGGCGTCCCAAACTTTGGGGTGGCTGTGTCTTTTTGATTTTAATTTCCCTAAGCTATAGGACCATAAGTGGAAGTGCCCTAGGCTCTGTTGCTTTGTTTTTTAGATGTTTCAGGAAACACCATACACTTCTCCCGAGTGTCTGTTGGCAATTTACATCCCGCCCATCAGCATAACAAGGCTCCCAGTTCTCCATGGCCTGTCCTGCCTTTCTGGATTTTACACTTTTTTCAGATGGCCCTTTTGACCGGGGGGAAGTGAGACTTCATTGTAGTGCAGATTTCCTTTGCAAGCTTGCTTGGTTGGCCAAAAAGGGCGTATGCGTTTTTTCCTGAATATATTCAGGAAAAAACGCATACGCCCTTTTTGGCCAAGTGCATCATGGTGGACGTTCTGCCTCTTTTCCTATGCTTTCAATGCAATTCCAGTCTGCCTCCTGAAATCGGTTTCCTGCAATTCTGCCCCGCTTTCAAGTCCTCTTGGCAGCCTTACTTCAGTATATTTTTGGACGATAGCTGTCATTTATAACTCTGCAGGTTTGTGAATTACAGTGCCCCTGAGCTCCTTTCTTCAACTCGCTTTCTTTTGAGCTGGCCGCAACACCGCAGGATGGCTTCAGGCCCTAATCTGGTTCCGGCACGGCACGCTGAGCCTTTGGTTAATTCCTCTTCCTGGTGGGAAATGAGAGTTAAATTTGCCCGTCCAGACACCTCCAGCTAGTCTCTCATTGGTTCTCGCTATTCCTGTTCATCTTCCGTAGAAATTGCAAACTGGGCCAAACAGGAGGTTAAAGGGACTGACTCTCCAAGTCGGGAGGGTGTTAGTAAAGCGTCTGGAATGTTGCACCCGAGTACCAGGGTACGAAAACTGAGACATATTTGAACACGTCTCCCGATCACATGGTTGATCATACTCTAGGTTCCACATGCATGTTTTAGCTGAAGGAAGAATACCTTAAACCTGGGTAGTTGAAACCCGTGGAATGGGTACCATGCAATATGACTTCAAAGGGTCTTCATTTGCTCACCGAACCTCTCCAATCCTATCACTGCTGCGTTTATGCCCCTGTACACATGCTTGATTCTCTTTCGGAGACATAGCAATCCATAGGTTTTAAGATACTTACTAGTCAGGTACATTCTTAGGCGTTTAATATGCGGTGTTGAGTCCATTTCGTTGAGCAAGGAGTAGCTCTTGTCTATTCCATATTTGGCTTAAGGAACTTTATCTGTGCTCATTTCAATCTCTGGTTTTATGCAGCACCCCAACTCACCTTTACCCTTAAGCAAGCATAAGTTGGTTTTCTAAATTTGAGACCCTGTTCTGTTCTGTAATTCAGTTCCTGTGTAGCCAAGTTTACATTCCGTGTATTACTGATATCTTATGATGTTTCTTTTTCTGTGTGACTTATTTCAGTTAGAATCATCATACCTGAATCCACTCATTGTGCTGCTAAGGGCCTGATGACATAGATTTCATTGCTGAGTGATATTGCTTTGTAAGTAAATACCACAACTTCTTTATCCATTTTTCACTTTCTGCGATGTTGAACTTGTACTGTAAACGAGGTTCTTGTAAACAGAGGCGTCCCAAACTTTGGGGTGGCTGTGTCTTTTTTATTTTAATTTCCCTAAGCTATAGGACCATAAGTGGAAGTGCCCTAGGCTCTGTTGCTTTGTTTTTTAGATGTTTCAGGAAACACCATACACTTCTCCCGAGTGTCTGTTGGCAATTTACATCCCGCCCATCAGCATAACAAGGCTCCCAGTTCTCCATGGCCTGTCCTGCCTTTCTGGATTTTACACTTTTTTCAGATGGCCCTTTTGACCGGGGGGAAGTGAGACTTCATTGTAGTGCAGATTTCCTTTGCAAGCTTGCTTGGTTGGCCAAAAAGGGCGTATGCGTTTTTTCCTGAATATATTCAGGAAAAAACGCATACGCCCTTTTTGGCCAAGTGCATCATTGTGGACGTTCTGCCTCTTTTCCTATGCTTTCACTGCAATTCCAGTCTACCTCCTGAAATCGGTTTCCTGCAATTCTGCCCCGCTTTCAAGTCCTCTTGGCAGCCTTACTTCAGTATATTTTTGGACGATAGCTGTCATTTATAACTCTGCAGGTTTGTGAATTACAGTGCCCCTGAGCTCCTTTCTTCAACTCGCTTTCTTTTGAGCTGGCCGCAACACCGCAGGATGGCTTCAGGCCCTAATCTGGTTCCGGCACGGCACGCTGAGCCTTTGGTTAATTCCTCTTCCTGGTGGGAAATGAGAGTTAAATTTGCCCGTCCAGACACCTCCAGCTAGTCTCTCATTGGTTCTCGCTATTCCTGTTCATCTTCCGCAGAAATTGCAAACTGGGCCAAACAGGAGGTTAAAGGGACTGACTCTCCAAGTCGGGAGGGTGTTAGTAAAGCGTCTGGAATGTTGCACCCGAGTACCAGGGTACGAAAACTGAGACATATTTGAACACGTCTCCCGATCACATGGTTGATCATACTCTAGGTTCCACATGCATGTTTTACCTGAAGGAAGAATACCTTAAACCTGGGTAGTTGAAACCCGTGGAATGGGTACCATGCAATATGTCTTCAAAGGGTCTTCATTTGCTCACCGAACCTCTCCAATCCTATCACTGCTGCATTTATGCCCCTGTACACATGCTTGATTCTCTTTCGGAGACATAGCAATCCATAGGTTTTAAGATACTTACTAGTCAGGTACATTCTTAGGCGTTTAATATGCGGTGTTGAGTCCATTTCGTTGAGCAAGGAGTAGCTCTTGTCTATTCCATATTTGGCTTAAGGAACTTTATCTGTGCTCATTTCAATCTCTGGTTTTATGCAGCACCCCAACTCACCTTTACCCTTAAGCAAGCATAAGTTGGTTTTCTAAATTTGAGACCCTGTTCTGTTCTGTAATTCAGTTCCTGTGTAGCCAAGTTTACATTCCGTGTATTACTGATATCTTATGATGTTTCTTTTTCTGTGTGACTTATTTCAGTTAGAATCATCATACCTGAATCCACTCATTGTGCTGCTAAGGGCCTGATGACATAGATTTCATTGCTGAGTGATATTGCTTTGTAAGTAAATACCACAACTTCTTTATCCATTTTTCACTTTCTGCGATGTTGAACTTGTACTGTAAACGAGGTTCTTGTAAACAGAGGCGTCCCAAACTTTGGGGTGGCTGTGTCTTTTTGATTTTAATTTCCCTAAGCTATAGGACCATAAGTGGAAGTGCCCTAGGCTCTGTTGCTTTGTTTTTTAGATGTTTCAGGAAACACCATACACATCCCGCCCATCAGCATAACAAGGCTCCCAGTTCTCCATGGCCTGTCCTGCCTTTCTGGATTTTACACTTTTTTCAGATGGCCCTTTTGACCGGGGAGAAGTGAGACTTCATTGTAGTGCAGATTTCCTTTGCAAGCTTGCTTGGTTGGCCAAAAAGGGCGTATGCCTTTTTTCCTGAATAAATTCAGGAAAAAAGGCATACGCCCTTTTTGGCCAAGTGCATCATTGTGGACGTTCTGCCTCTTTTCCTATGCTTTAAATGCAATTCCAGTCTACCTCCTGAAATCGTTTTCCTGCAATTCTGCCTTGCTTTCAGTGCCTCTTCATAGCCTTACCTCAATATATTTTTTGAAAATAGTTGGCCTTTATAACTCTGCAGGTTTTTGAATTGCAGTGGCCCTTAGCTCCATTTTTCAGCTCTTATTTTTGTGATCTTGCCTCATAACCACAGGATTCCTTCAGGCCCTATTCTTCTTCTGGGGCACCTTGCTGTGCCTTTGGTTTATTCTTCTTACTGATGTGAATTTAGAGTGACATGTGCCCATTGAAACCGCTACAGCTAGTTTCTCACTGGTTCCCCCTATTCCCATTCATCCTCCGCACTAACTGCAGACTGTGCGATACCAGAACTTAAAGGCATTGACTCTCCATGTGGGGATATTTTTGGTAAAGCGGCTGGAATGTCGATCCGGAGCCCCAGGAGAGGAAAAATGAGGTGCGTTTTAGAAACCTTTCCCGATCATATGGTATACCAGTCGCTGGGTTTCCCAAGCATGGTTTAGCTGTAGGAAGATTCCCTTCAACCTGGAGTGTTGGGACCCTTGGAATGAGTAGCATGAAGTATTGCATTAAACTTTTGGCAGTTGCTCACCAAAGCTCATCAATCCTCTCAGCCCCAAGTGTCCAGCCTTATGTCTTATCCAGCTGTGGGTTTATATGTGGTCAATCCAGGTTGCATCACAGCCCCTGAGCGAATTTTGTAAGAATTTTTCTCTCTTTCATTGTTTCTGCGTTTTGTTTTTAAAATTTATTTCTATAATGGGGTTTAGCTCATTTTCACTGCTGTGTTTGTGCCACTCTGCACACACTTGATTCCCTTATGGAGATATATCAATACATGGGTTTTAAGATTCTTATTACTCAGATATATTTCTCTGCGGTGTATAGGGTGTGTTGAGGCCAGTTCATTGAGCAAGGTGTAGATCTTGTCTAATATCTATTTGGTTTATTGAACGGTATCTGTGCTAATTTCAAACTCTGGTTTTATGCATCACCCCACCTCTCCTTTCCCCTTAAGCTGAAATAAGTGTGTTTTCTAAATGTGAGACACTGTTCTGTTCTGTAATTCATTTCTTGTGCAGCCATATTTACCCTCCCTCTATAAGTGATATCTTATGATATGTTTCTTTTTCTGTTTGACTTATTTCAAGTAGTATTATCGGACCTAAATCCACTCTTTATCCTTCTACTAGCCTTATTACATTGATTTCATGGTGAAGAGATATTCCATTGTACATAAGTACCACATCTTCTTTATCCATTGTTCTCTTTCCTGGGATATTTAAGGTATACTGAAGTTGAGGTTCTTGTAAACAGAGTAGCCCTAAACTGTGGTGTGCTTGTGTCTTGTTAATTTTTAGATTTCCCTAGATATACTCCCATGATTGGAAGTGTCCTATGCTCTGTAGCTCTGTTTTTTAGATGATTTAGGAACCACCATACACTTCTCCAGAGTGGCTCTCGGCAGTTCACACACTGCCCATCAGCGTATAAAGGCTCCCTGTTCTCCATGGCCTGTCCTGCATTTCTGGTTTTTACAATTTTTTAGGATGGCCCTTTTGACCAGTGGGAAATGAGACTTCTTTGTTGTGCACATTTGCATTGCTTGCTTGCTTCGTTGCCCATAAAGTGCGTATGCGTTTTTTCCTGGATATAATCAGGAAAAAACGCATACGCCCTTTTGGGCCAACTGCATCATTGTCGAAATTCTGCCGCTTTTCATGTGCTTTAAAGACGAGTCCAATCTATCTCTTGAAATCTGTTTCTTGCAATTCTGTCTTGCATTCAGATCCTCTTCTTTGCCTTACCTCAACATATTTTTGGACGTTAGTTTTCATTTATAACTCTGCAGGTTTGTGAATTGCAGTGACCCTGAGCTCCATTTTTTAAGTTGCTCTTTTGTGAGCTGGCCTCAAACCCGCAGGATTGCTTCAGGCCCTATTTTGGCTCGGGCGAGGCGGGCTGAGCCTTTTTTCAATTCTTATTCTTAATGGGAAATTAGAGTGATATGTGCCCGTCCAAACCCCTACAACTATTCTCTCATTGGTTCCCCGTTCATCCTCCTCACAATTTGCAAAATGTGTGAAACAGAAGTTGAAATGTGCTGATTCTCCAAGTGGGGAGATTCTAAGTAACGTGGCTGGAATGGTGAACAGGAGCACCAGGAGAGGATAAATGAGCTGCATTTTAGACACATCTCCCGATCACATGGTGTACAGTCCTCTGGGTTTTCCATGCATGTTTTAGCTGTAGGAAGATCCCTTGAACCTGCATATTTGGGACCCATTGAATGGGTACCAGGTAGTATTACTTTAAAGGGTGTGCATTTCCTCACCCAACCTCACATTTCTCTTAGCGCAAACAGTTTCCAGCCTTATGTCTCATCCTGCTGTGGGTCTAGATGTGTTCAATCCATGTTGCATCACCGGCCCTGAGGAAAAGTTGTAAGAGGTTTTCTCTGTCTCTCTGTCGTTTATTTTTTTCAATTTATTACTATATTGGTTACAGCTGATTTTCAAAGCTCTGTTTCTTGCTGCTGTACATCCACTTGATTCACGTACAGAGAGACATCAGTAAATTCTTTTTCAGATTCTTACCAGTCGTATATATTCTTTTCCGGTGACTTGAGTGTGCTGAGTGCAGTTCTTTTAGCTACCGTGTAGGCCTTGTTGATTATCAGTTTGGTATTTGGAATGGTATCTTTGCTAATTTCAACCTCCTGGGTGATGCCTCACCCCTCCCCACCTTTCCCGTTTAGCAGCCTTATGCGTGTTTTCTACATATTTGACTATGTTTTTGTTTTGTAATTTATTTCATGTGTAGCCATTTTAGATTCCACCTTTAAGTGATATCTTATGATATGTGTCTTTTTCTTTTTGAATTCTGTCACTTAGAAAGATCATACATAACTCCTCCGGAGTTGTTACAACTGGCCATATTTCATTGATTTCCAGGCTGAATAATATTCCACTCTACCTAAGTACCACATCTCTACCCATTTTTTCCCTCCAGAGACATTTAAGTTATATCCTAGTTGAGGATCTTTTAAACAGAGAGGGGGTAAACATTGGGGTGCCTGTGTCCTCTCGATTTTTGTTTTTCTCAAGATATACGCCCATGAGTGCAAGTGCCCTATGCTCTGTAGCTCATTTTTTAGATGCTTTAGTAAACACAATACACTTCTCCAGAATGGCCGTTGGCAATATACATTTCCACTATAAGTCTCACAGGGCTCCCTCTTCTCCTTGCCCTGTCCTGCATTTCTGTTGTTTACGCTTTATGAGGATGGCTCTTCTGACTGATGCGAAGTGATATCTTTTGTAGTATTGACTTCCAGTGCCCACCTGTTTGGTTGGCTAAAAAAGTGTATGCCCTTTTCTTGAATATATACAGAAAAAAACGCATACACCCTTTTTGGCCAACTGCAATGTTGGCAATGTTCAGCTCCTTTTCTTGTGCTTAATGGCGAGTCCTTTCTACCTCCTCAAATCCCTTTCCTGCCATTCTCCCTTGCTTACAAGTCCTTTTCTCTGACTTTCCTCAAGACATTTTTCAGTGATGGATATTTTCAACTCTGCAGTTTTGTGAATTTTACTGCCCCTGAGTTCCATTGTTCAACTTGTGTTTATGGGAACTGGCCACAAAGCAGCGGGATTTCCTCAAGCCCTATACTGTTTCCATGGGCAACCCTAGCCTTTGGTCAATTCGTCTTCCTGATTGGAAATTAGAGTGACATGTGCCTGTCTGAACACCTAGGACTTGTCTCTCATTGTTCCTCATCCTTCCGCTTCATCCTCTGGACAAATTCCAAACTGTACGCAACAGGATGTTGACAGTGCTGACATCTCCAAGTGGGGAGACTGTTAGTAAAGACGCTGGAGGGGTGAACCCGAGCACCAGGAGATGAGGAGATGAGATGCCTTTTCCAAACTCTTCCCGATCAGACGGTATACCATCCTCTGGGTGTGACAGACATGTTTTAGCAGTAGGAAGAGTCCCATTCATGTAAGGAGAACACCAGGGCTTTTTCAAAATCAGTGTCTCCCCGAAACCCAAACTGGGGAATTTTTTAAGCTACGGCTACACATATGTTCATTAAGGGCCTTGGGAAGTAGGCAGAGTCCAAACTTTAGATGATTGAAGTCTTCAGGGTCAGAAGCACTCACCACCAGCTTCCCTTAGGTTACACTTTAACTGTCATTGATAGATGATGTCAATAAAAATATCTATTCTTTTTCAGATTATTTCCCCTTATAGGTTATTGCAAAATGTTGAGTGTAGTTCCCTGTGCTATACAGTAGTTCCTTGTTGATGATCTATTTTATACATAGCAGTGTGTATGTGTTAATCCCAAACTGTTAATTTATCCCTCCTCCCACCTTTCCCCTTTGGTAATAATAAATTATAAGATTTTATACTTCTCAGAAATGGGGGAGCTGAAAGAGAGGTATCATTTTCAATGGAAAAGCATTTAAAACAAGATTGAAGCTTTAACCAAGATTATTAGATGTACATCCTTGGAAAGAAATCACTTCGTTTCTCTAATATTGACCTGACAAATAAGACAAACCTTTTCACTGAACTTGCTTATAATAAAGTGATGGAAATATCAAATGGAAGTGTTAGAAACATCTTATTTTACCCGAGCCTTATACACTGTTCTATGTTAACTACAGTTTGGCTCACACATCTGTTCATTGAGGTTACAATAGTCTCAATTTCTGTTACTGATCCTCCAGAGTGGACCCCAACAAGTGTCCCCCTGCCCAGTGTCATTGGGGCCAACAGATCGAGACTGAGTTTGGTTCACAAGCAAAGGAAACTTTATATTTTGATCAGAGAATGGAGAGGTGAGAGCATGCACTACCCCGTGGGCTGTGGGCTGGGCTGCTGTGTAGAGATCCTGTCAGAGTCAGTGGGAGGGAGGGGGCGGAGCTCTCGAGGGCCAGGTTGGCTGCAGCTCAGGCTCTATATCGCGGAGTCTGCACTGGGCCCCAGGAGCTGAGGTGTCGACCCAGCCATTCTGCACTAGGAAATCTGGTCTGAAGTGCCGGGTGTGGAACCTCTGCATGCGGGACCCTAGGAGCACGTGAAATTAGACAAAGCACAAAGGATAAAAAAGGTTAGACTTGACTTTATTGCCCAGATTCTATTTTTATCTCCCAGGGATTTTTAATGGGCTTTGCTGGGGACAAACCCCTCCTCTGCCTTTTGTCCCGTTCCTCATTCTTGGAGTGCTGAGGGTGCAGACACTTCTTCTGTAACTGCTGAGTGCTGAGTTGGGAGCCCTAATACCCGGGGGCGAGGGTCAGAGCTTCTCCCCAGCAGCCTCCAGGTGACGTTGATTGTCCCCAGGCCCCCTGCCTCCCTGCTCGTCCACCTGAGCACCAGCATTGGAAGTGTTATAGATTCTAATGACCTTTAAGGGTCCAGGAAAGAGATGTGCAGAGACGCTGTGGGGGCCGGTTTCACCCCGCCCCACATTTGTTCGGCCACCTTAGGCTGACCGTTTCTGCCAGCCTAGATGCTCTGACCAGTAGTCTGCGCTTTCTTCAATTAGGCCCCTGAATTAACGTACAAACAGCACCAGGTGTCAGAGCCCTGCCCGCTCAACTCCCAGACAGTCCAGGGTCAGTGGTGATCAAGGACCATGATGACCACTGAGTCAACAGCCTTTTGAAGTAAACAGGAGTCCAGCCGGTCTTATTGGCCACCATCATCACGGTGTCTGTAGGCTTTTCTATGGTGACAGTGTGATATACGGTTCCCCCGCCAAGATTATTAGCTCCCCTCTGGGTGCAGTAAGTCCTGCAAGCAGTAGTCTACTCTTTTGGGACACACTCTTATTGTTTTATGAGAGAAACTCCAGGTCAAGTGATGTTCACACGAGTCGTCATGGTGCCCTGTTGCCCCCGGTTATCTCTCTGGATGTTGGAGTTGGAGGGCCTCCTCACTCGAGGTCGGTGTGCCCACGGAGCGAACCCTGCAACTTCAGGGCATCGTTGGTGGTTAGGATCACCACGTGGGGTCCTTTTCCCTTAGGAAGGAGGTGGCCTTTTGGGCTGCTGATTTCCAGGTTTTTAGATACCGCCAGTATCTTGGCCAGATGCGGCAGTGGGCCAAGCCCCTTGGTGACCGTAGTTTATCCTACCTGGATGGCATTCTTGCATTGTTCCATTTCAAGTGGTCCCAGTTTTTGCACTAATTCTCCAATGGCGATTCACCTTTCACCGGGAATGTAAAGGTCAAAGGGTTTAGCTAAATTAGGGAGTTCCAGGGCAAGGGTCTGAATTGACTGCTCTTTCCATTCTTGAAAGGCCACTTCTGGATTCTATTCAAAAGGATCATCATCTTTTCCTTTCAGTGTTTCATATAGAGGCCCAGCTAGTAGACTGTAGTTAGGGATCCAGAAGCAGCAAACCCTGGCCTCCCCAGGAACCCCTAAGCTGTCTTCTAGTTTTAGAAAGGGGTAAGGCTGCAAATGGTTTCTTCCCTTTCCTGGGATGGGCTTCTCCGACCTTCTGTGAGAATGAAGCCCAGGCAGGTCACCGCAGTCTGTGATATTTGAGCTTTTTCTTGGACAACTTCTATCCTTTATTGGCTTGGTAGTTCAGAGGCCTCCTTAGTAGGGCTGGCGATCAGAATGTCGTCTGCGTACTGAAGGAGGGTTTCCTTTTCCAGAGGTAGAACTTTTAGGTCTTTAGCTAAGCTTTCCCCAAAGATGGTGTGGGAATTTTTGCACCCTTGGGGCAAGACGGCCCGGAAGTATTGTTTTAGTTGTATGTTGAGTCCTGCCACTCACAAGCCAAAATTTCTTGTGACTCTGGGACTAATGGAATACAAAAGAAGGCATCATTGAAGACTAATACAGAATACCATGTCCTGGTGGTTGGTAGAATGACCAGCAGGGTGTAGGAATTAGGAGCAACTGGAGGTATATCCTTGGTGGCTTCACTGACTGTCCTGACATCCTTTACCAGGTCCCCAGCAGCCCATGGGGCTCTCATGGTCAGACCAATCCCAGAATATGGAGCTCACCTGGGCAGGTACCCCACCCCCACCCCAGCCCACGGGGCTCTCGTGGTCAGGCCCTTCCCAGGATACAGAGCTACCCTTGCAGGTACCATGGCAGGGCTGGGCACACAGGAACCGTGCACATAGCCCTCATTGCAGAGCACCCCCAGCTCACCTGTCGCTCAGAGCTGGCACAGAGCACCTCAGAGCAGGACTTGAACTAACAAACAGCAGCTGCGACAGGTCTGTGACCCTGGGCGTCACTCTGTGCGGCCTCCCTCCACCTGGTCTTCCAGAGACTTCCACTGCACCCGGGGCACCAGGCCTCTGTCTCCAACCACCACCCACCCCTCCTCTCCCTGACTCCTGGGTTCCTCTCATAAGGAGAGGGTTTTCTTGAAGTTGTCTCCCACTCATGGGCCAGATAAAATGATTAGAAAACAAGCCAAAGCTGCAGCCCCTTGTCTATCCTGACTCTCAGGAGCCCACACCTGTTCCTTGGACCTGGCCGGTTCAGCAAGTTCCATTTTCTGCAACTGTGAGCCCCTGAGGGGTGATGATTGGCTGACCTGGGCAGCCTTACTGTGCGGCCAGCCCTCCCCAGGTGTGCCTGGGTTGAGATCAATATAAATACCACTCCAGGCAGCAAGAGCCCCTGCAGCCGTGCCTGACGCCATTTTCTCTGCCCTGTCAGCAGTCTCGGGGCTGGGCTGGTGGGAGGGAGTGAGAGGCCACGGCTTTGTGGGTGGCCCAGTGTGAGTGGGGCTCTGCTGGACTTTCTGCAGCAGTTGCCAGGCTGCCACCTGCTAAAGAAGAGGATGTGTCACCCATACCTGCTGCTGGAATTTCTCCCTGGGCAGAGGTGAGGAAGGAAAAAAGCAGTGGGGGCAGGGACAGGACGGGTATCTCAGTCAGGGAAATGGAAATCTTCCAGAAGAGCACCCAGGGCCAGGACCATCCTGGCTGGCCTGCAGGCACCAAGTCGGCCGGCATGCTGTCACTCGTGTGGCTCTATGGCCCTTCCTCTAGGCTTTCAAGTCCTTGTATATATTCAGGTGTTTTACCTGGGACGGGTGGGAATAGTTCAGCAGCAACTGGCCTGGGGCTCAGCTCACGTTTACTCACAGATGCCTCGGCACGGTGCCCCAGCTTTGCAATGAGGACGCTTGTTGCGTGGGGGCTGCTGGCTGAATGGGAGACGATTCCCCACCACTGGCCAACTTCAGAATTGTTTACAACTGGAGCAAGTGCCCTGATACGGTTTTCCTCTGTGGAACTGGTGGGTTCTGTGTTTTTTTTCTCTTTTTCGTTTTTGGTTCAAGGTAGATTTTATTCCTCTTTTTTGTATTTACAGATATAAGCATGGAAATAATTTATTCATATAAATACATGTATGTGAAGGGAATAATTGTTTTTTCTGTTTTATTTTTTAAATTTTATTTCTTTTTAATTTTGAATTTTATTTTATATTTTTATACAGCAGGTTCTTATTGGTTATCTATTTTATACATATAAATGTATACATGCCAATCCCAGTCTCTCAACTCCTCCCACCACCACCCCCCCAACAGCTTTCCCCCCTTGTTGTCCATACATTTGTTGTCTACATCTGTTGCTCTATTTATGCCTTGCAAAATGGTTAATCTGTACAGTTTTTCTAGGTTCCACATATATGCATGAATATACAAGATTTGTTTTTCTCTTTCTGACTTACTTCACTCTGTATGACAGTCTCTAGATCCATCGACGTCTCTACAAATGACCCAATTTCATTCCTTTTCATGGCTTAGTAATATTCCATTTTATATATGTACCACAGCTTTATGCATTCGTCTGTCTGTGGGCATTTAGGTTGCTTCCATTACCTCGATATTGTAAATAGTGATGCAATGAACATTGCGGTGAATGTCTCGTTTTGATTTATGGTTTTGTCTGGGTATATGTCCAGTACTGGGATTGCTGTATCATATGGTAATTCTATTGTTAGTTTCTTAAGAAACTCCATATTGTTCTCCGTAGTGACTGTATCAATTTATATTCCCAACAATAGTGGAAGAGGGTTCCTTTACTCCACACCCTTTCCAGCATTTTTGTTTGTAGATTTTCTCATGATGCCCATTCTATCAGGTGTGAGGTGATACCTCATTGTTGAGTCCATTTTGTTGAGCAAGGGGTAGGTCTTGTCTATTACATATTTGGCTTATTGAATGGTATCTGTGCTAATATCAAACTCTGGTTTTATGCAGCACCCCAACTCACTTTCCCCCTTAAGGAAGCATAAGTTGGTTTTCTAAACTTGAGACCCTGTTCTGTTTTGTAATTCAGTTCATGTGTAGCCAAGTTCACATTCCGTGTATTAGTGATATCTTATGATGTTTCTTTTTCTGTGTGACATATTTCAGTTAGAATCATCATACCTGAATCCACTCATTATGCTGCTATGGGCCTGATGACGTAGATTTCATGGCTGAGTGATTTTGCATTGTACATAAGTACCACAACTTCTTTATCCATTTTTCACTTTCTGCGATATTAAACTTATACCGTAAATGAGGTTCTTGTAAACAGAGCTGTCCCAAACTGTGGGGTGGCTGTGTCTTTTTGATTTTAATTTCCCTAAGCTATAGGACCATAAGTGGAAGTGCCCTAGGCTCTGTTGCTTTGTTTTTTAGATGTTTCAGGAAACACCATAAACTTCTCCCGAGTGGCTGTTGGCAATTTACATCCCGCCCATCAGCATAACAAGGCTCCCAGTTCTCCATGGCCTGTCCTGCCTTTCTGGATTTTACACTTTTCTCAGATGGCCCTTTTGACCGGGGGGAAGTGAGACTTCATTGTAGTGCAAATTTCCTTTGCAAGCTTGCTTGGTTGGCCAAAAAGGGCATATGTCAGGAAAAAACGCATACGCCCTTTTTGGCGAAGTGCATCATTGTGGTCGTTCTCCCTGTTTTCCTATGCTTTCAATGCAATTCCAGTCTACCTCCTGAAATCGGTTTCCTGCAATTCTTCCCCGCTTTCAAGTCCTCTTGGCAACCTTACTTCAGTATATTTTTGGACGATAGCTGTCATTTATAAGTCTGCAGGTTTGTGAATTACAGTGCCCCTGAGCTCCTTTCTTCAACTCGCTTTCTTGTGAGCTGGCCACAACACCGCAGGATGGCTTCAGGCCCTAATCTGGTCCCGGCACGACATGCTGAGCCTTTGGTTAATTCCTCTTCCTGGTGGGAAATGAGAGTTAAATTTGCCCGTCCAGACACCTCCAGCTAGTCTCTCATTGGTTCTCCCTATTCCTGTTCATCTTCCGCAGAAATTGCAAACTGGTCCAAACAGGAGGTTAAAGGCACTGACTCTGCAAGTCGGGAGAGTGTTAGTAAAGCGTCTGGAATGTTGCACCCGAGTACCAGGGGACGAGAACTGAGACATTTTGGAACAAGTCTCCCGATCACATGGTTGATCATACTCTGGGTTCCACATGCATGTTTTAGCTGAAGGAAGAATCCCTGAAACCTGGAGAGTTGAGACCCGTGGAATGGGTACCATGCAATATGACTTCAAAGTGTCTTCATTTGCTCACCGAACCTCTCCAATCCTATCACTGCTGCGTTTATGCCCCTGTACACAGGCTTGATTCCCTTTCGGAGACATAGCAATCCATAGGTTTTAAGATACTTACTAGTCAGGTACATTCTTAGGCATTTAATATGGGGTGTTGAGTCCATTTCGTTGAGCAAGAAGTAGCTCTTGTCTATTCCATATTTGACTTAAGGAACTTTATCTGTGCTCATTTCAATCTCTGGTTTTATGCAGCACACCAACTCACCTTTCCCCTTAAGCAAGCATAAGTTGGTTTTCTAAATTTGAGACCCTGTTCTGTTCTGTAATTCAGTTCCTGTGTAGCCAAGTTTACATTCCGTGTATTACTGATATCTTATGATGTTTCTTTTTCTGTGTGACTTATTTCAGTTAGAATCATCATACCTGAATCCACTCATTATGCTGCTACGGGCCTGATGACATACATTTCATTGCTGAGTGATATTGCATTGTACGTAAGTACCACAACTTCTTTATCCATTTTTCACTTTGTGCGATATTGAACTTGTACCGTAAACGAGGTTCTTGTAAACAGAGCCGTCCCAAACTTTGGGGTGGCTGTGTCTTTTTGATTTTAATTTCCCTAAGCTATAGGACCATAAGTGGAAGTGCCCTAGGCTCTGTTGCTTTGTTTTTTAGATGTTTCAGGAAACACCATACACTTCTCCCGAGTGTCTGTTGGCAAATTACACCCCGCCCATCAGCATAACAAGGCTCCCAGTTCTCCATGGCCTGTCCTGCCTTTCTGGATTTTACACTTTTTTCAGATGGCCCTTTTGACCGGGTTGAAGTGAGACTTCATTGTAGTGCAGATTTCCTTTGCAAGTTTGCTTGGTTGGCCAAAAAGGGCGTATGCGTTTTTTCCTGAATATATTCAGGAAAAAACGCATACGCCCTTTTTGGCCAAGTGCATCATTGTGGACGTTCTGCCTCTTTTCCTATGCTTTCAATGCAATTCCAGTCTACCTCCTGAAATCGGTTTCCTGCAATTCTGCCCCGCTTTCAAGTCCTCTTGGCAGCCTTACTTCAGTATATTTTTGGACGATAGCTGTCATTTATAACTCTGCAGGTTTGTGAATTACAGTGCCCCTGAGCTCCTTTCTTCAACTCGCTTTCTTTTGAGCTGGCCGCAACACCGCAGGATGGCTTCAGGCCCTAATCTGGTTCCGTCACGGCACGCTGAGCTTTTGGTTAATTCCTCTTCCTCGTGGGAAATGAGAGTTAAATTTGCCCGTCCAGACACCTCCAGCTAGTCTCTCATTGGTTCTCGCTATTCCTGTTCATCTTCCGCAGAAATTGCAAACTGGGCCAAACAGGAGGTTAAAGGGACTGACTCTCCAAGTCGGGAGAGTGTTAGTAAAGCGTCTGGAATGTTGCACCCAAGTACCAGGGTACGAAAACTGAGACATATTTGAACACGTCTCCCGATCACATGGTTGATCATACTCTAGGTTCCACATGCATGTTTTAGCAGAAGGAAGAATACCTTAAAACTGGGTAGTTGAAACCCGTGGAATGGGTACCATGCAATATGACTTCAAAGTGTCTTCATTTGCTCACCAAACCTCTCCAATCCTATCACTGCTGCGTTTATGCCCCTGTACACATGCTTGATTCTCTTTCGGAGACATAGCAATCCATAGGTTTTAAGATACTTACTAGTCAGGTACATTCTTAGGCGTTTAATATGGGGTGTTGAGTCCATTTCGTTGAGCAAGGAGTAGCTCTTGTCTATTCCATATTTGGCTTAAGGAACTTTATCTGTGCTCATTTCAATCTCTGGTTTTATGCAGCACCCCAACTCACCTTTCCCCTTAAGCAAGCATAAGTTGGTTTTCTAAATTTGAGACCCTGTTCTGTTCTGTAATTCAGTTCCTGTGTAGCCAAGTTTACATTCCGTGTATTACTGATATCTTATGATGTTTCTTTTTCTGTGTGACTTATTTCAGTTAGAATCATCGTACCTGAATCCACTCATTATGCTGCTACGGGCCTGATGACATAGATTTCATTGTTGAGTGATACTGCATTGTACGTAAGTACCACAAGTTCTTTATCCATTTTTCACTTTCTGTGATATTGATCTTGTACGGTAAACGAGGTTCTTGTAAACAGAGGCGTCCCAAACTTTGGGGTGGCAGTGTCTTTTTGATTTCAATTTCCCTAAGCTATAGGACCATAAGTGGAAGTGCCCTAGGCTCTGTTGCTTTGTTTTTTAGATGTTTCAGGAAACACCATACACTTCTCCCGAGTGTCTGTTTGCAGTTTACATCCCGCCCATCAGCATAACAAGGCTCCCAGTTCTCCATGGCCTGTCCTGCCTTTCTGGATTTTACACTTTTTTCAGATGGCCCTTTTGACCGGGGGGAAGTGAGACTTCATTGTAGTGCAGATTTCCTTTGCAAGCTTGCTTGGTTGGCCAAAAAGGGCGTATGCGTTTTTTCCTGAATATATTCAGGAAAAAACGCATACGCCCTTTTTGGCCAAGTGCATCATTGTGGACGTTCTGCCTCTTTTCCTATGCTTTCAATGCAATTCCAGTCTACTTCCTGAAATCGGTTTCCTGCAATTCTGCCCCACTTTCAAGTCCTCTTGGCAGCCTTACTTCAGTATATTTTTGGACGATAGCTGTCATTTATAACTCTGCAGGTTTGTGAATTACAGTGCCCCTGAGCTCCTTTCTTCAACTCGCTTTCTTTTGAGCTGGCCGCAACACCGCAGGATGGCTTCAGGCCCTAATCTGGTTCCGGCACGGCACGCTGAGCCTTTGGTTAATTCCTCTTCCTGGTGGGAAATGAGAGTTAAATTTGCCCGTCCAGACACCTCCAGCTAGTCTGTCATTGGTTCTCGCTATTCCTTTTCATCTTCCGCAGAAATTGCAAACTGGGCCAAACAGGAGGTTAAAGGGACTGACTCTCCAAGTCGGGAGGGTGTTAGTAAAGCGTCTGGAATGTTGCACCCGAGTACCAGGGTACGAGAACTGAGACATATTTGAACACGTCTCCCGATCACATGGTTGATCATACTCTAGGTTCCACATGCATGTTTTAGCTGAAGGAAGAATACCTTAAACCTGGGTAGTTGAAACCCGTGGAATGGGTACCATGCAATATGACTTCAGAGGGTCTTCATTTGCTCACCGAACCTCTCCAATCCTATCACTGCTGCATTTATGCCCCTGGACACACGCTTGATTCTCTTTTGGAGATATAGCAATCCATAGGTTTTAAGATACTTACTAGTCAGGTACATTCTTAGGCGCTTAATATGGGGTGTTGAGTCCATTTCGTTGAGCAAGGAGTAGCTCTTGTCTATTCCATATTTGGCTTAAGGAACTTTATCTGTGCTCATTTCAATCTCTGGTTTTATGCAGCACCCCAACTCACCTTTCCCCTTAAGCAAGCATAAGTTGGTTTTCTAAATTTGAGACCCTGTTCTGTTCTGTAATTCAGTTCCTGTGTAGCCAAGTTTACATTCCGTGTATTACTGATATCTTATGATGTTTCTTTTTCTGTGTGACTTATTTCAGTTAGAATCATCATACCTGAATCCACTCATTGTGCTGCTAAGGGCCTGATGACATAGATTTCATTGCTGAGTGATATTGCTTTGTAAGTAAATACCACAACTTCTTTATCCATTTTTCACTTTCTGCGATGTTGAACATGTACTGTAAACGAGGTTCTTGTAAACAGATGCGTCCCAAACTTTGGGGTGGCTGTGTCTTTTTGATTTTAATTTCCCTAAGCTATAGGACCATAAGTGGAAGTGCCCTAGGCTCTGTTGCTTTGTTTTTTAGATGTTTCAGGAAACACCATACACTTCTCCGGAGTGTCTGTTGGCAATTTACATCCCGCCCATCAGCATAACAAGGCTCCCAGTTCTCCATGGCCTGTCCTGCCTTTCTGGATTTTACACTTTTTTCAGATGGCCCTTTTGACCGGGGGGAAGTGAGACTTCATTGTAGTGCAGATTTCCTTTGCAAGCTTGCTTGGTTGGCCAAAAAGGGCATATGCGTTTTTTCCTGAATATATTCAGGAAAAAACGCATATGCCCTTTTTGGCCAAGTGCATCATTGTGGACGTTCTGCCTCTTTTCCTATGCTTTCAATGCAATTCCAGTCTACCTCCTGAAATCGGTTTCCTGCAATTCTGCCCCGCTTTCAAGTCCTCTTGGCAGCCTTACTTCAGTATATTTTTGGACGATAGCTGTCATTTATAACTCTGCAGGTTTGTGAATTACAGTGCCCCTGAGCTCCTTTCTTCAACTCGCTTTCTTTTGAGCTGGCCGCAACACCGCAGGATGGCTTCAGGCCTTAATCTGGTTCCGGCATGGCATGCTGAGCCTTTGGTTAATTCCTCTTCCTGGTGGGAAATGAGAGTTAAATTTGCCCGTCCAGACACCTCCAGCTAGTCTCTCATTGGTTCTCGCTATTCCTGTTCATCTTCCGCAGAAATTGCAAACTGGGCCAAACAGGAGGTTAAAGGGACTGACTCTCCAAGTCGGGAGGGTGTTAGTAAAGCGTCTGGAATGTTGCACCCGAGTACCAGGGTACGAGAACTGAGACATATTTGAACACGTCTCCCGATCACATGGTTGATCATACTCTAGGTTCCACATGCATGTTTTAGCTGAAGGAAGAATACCTTAAACCTGGGTAGTTGAAACCCGTGGAATGGGTACCATGCAATATGACTTCAGAGGGTCTTCATTTGCTCACCGAACCTCTCCAATCCTATCACTGCTGCATTTATGCCCCTGGACACACGCTTGATTCTCTTTTGGAGATATAGCAATCCATAGGTTTTAAGATACTTACTAGTCAGGTACATTCTTAGGCGCTTAATATGGGGTGTTGAGTCCATTTCGTTGAGCAAGGAGTAGCTCTTGTCTATTCCATATTTGGCTTAAGGAACTTTATCTGTGCTCATTTCAATCTCTGGTTTTATGCAGCACCCCAACTCACCTTTCCCCTTAAGCAAGCATAAGTTGGTTTTCTAAATTTGAGACCCTGTTCTGTTCTGTAATTCAGTTCCTGTGTAGCCAAGTTTACATTCCGTGTATTACTGATATCTTATGATGTTTCTTTTTCTGTGTGACTTATTTCAGTTAGAATCATCATACCTGAATCCACTCATTGTGCTGCTAAGGGCCTGATGACATAGATTTCATTGCTGAGTGATATTGCTTTGTAAGTAAATACCACAACTTCTTTATC
This sequence comes from Pseudorca crassidens, assembly GCF_039906515.1. NCBI lineage: Eukaryota > Metazoa > Chordata > Mammalia > Artiodactyla > Delphinidae > Pseudorca > Pseudorca crassidens. The sequence goes on along the minus strand of NW_027136044.1, from coordinate 473,342 downwards.
CATTTTTCACTTTCTGCGATGTTGAACATGTACTGTAAACGAGGTTCTTGTAAACAGATGCGTCCCAAACTTTGGGGTGGCTGTGTCTTTTTGATTTTAATTTCCCTAAGCTATAGGACCATAAGTGGAAGTGCCCTAGGCTCTGTTGCTTTGTTTTTTAGATGTTTCAGGAAACACCATACACTTCTCCGGAGTGTCTGTTGGCAATTTACATCCCGCCCATCAGCATAACAAGGCTCCCAGTTCTCCATGGCCTGTCCTGCCTTTCTGGATTTTACACTTTTTTCAGATGGCCCTTTTGACCGGGGGGAAGTGAGACTTCATTGTAGTGCAGATTTCCTTTGCAAGCTTGCTTGGTTGGCCAAAAAGGGCATATGCGTTTTTTCCTGAATATATTCAGGAAAAAACGCATATGCCCTTTTTGGCCAAGTGCATCATTGTGGACGTTCTGCCTCTTTTCCTATGCTTTCAATGCAATTCCAGTCTACCTCCTGAAATCGGTTTCCTGCAATTCTGCCCCGCTTTCAAGTCCTCTTGGCAGCCTTACTTCAGTATATTTTTGGACGATAGCTGTCATTTATAACTCTGCAGGTTTGTGAATTACAGTGCCCCTGAGCTCCTTTCTTCAACTCGCTTTCTTTTGAGCTGGCCGCAACACCGCAGGATGGCTTCAGGCCTTAATCTGGTTCCGGCATGGCACGCTGAGCCTTTGGTTAATTCCTCTTCCTGGTGGGAAATGAGAGTTAAATTTGCCCGTCCAGACACCTCCAGCTAGTCTCTCATTGGTTCTCGCTATTCCTGTTCATCTTCCGCAGAAATTGCAAACTGGGCCAAACAGGAGGTTAAAGGGACTGACTCTCCAAGTCGGGAGGGTGTTAGTAAAGCGTCTGGAATGTTGCACCCGAGTACCAGGGTACGAGAACTGAGACATATTTGAACACGTCTCCCGATCACATGGTTGATCATACTCTAGGTTCCACATGCATGTTTTAGCTGAAGGAAGAATACCTTAAACCTGGGTAGTTGAAACCCGTGGAATGGGTACCATACAATATGACTTCAGAGGGTCTTCATTTGCTCACCGAACCTCTCCAATCCTATCACTGCTGCGTTTATGCCTCTGGACACACGCTTGATTCTCTTTTGGAGATATAGCAATCCATAGGTTTTAAGATACTTACTAGTCAGGTACATTCTTAGGCGCTTAATATGGGGTGTTGAGTCCATTTCGTTGAGCAAGGAGTAGCTCTTGTCTATTCCATATTTGGCTTAAGGAACTTTATCTGTGCTCATTTCAATCTCTGGTTTTATGCAGCACCCCAACTCACCTTTACCCTTAAGCAAGCATAAGTTGCTTTTCTAAATTTGAGACCGTGTTCTGTTCTGTAATTCAGTTCCTGTGTAGCCAAGTTTACATTCCGTGTATTACTGATATCTTATGATGTTTCTTTTTCTGTGTGACTTATTTCAGTTTGAATCATCATACCTGAATCCACTCATTGTGCTGCTAAGGGCCTGATGACATAGATTTCATTGCTGAGTGATATTGCTTTGTAAGTAAATACCACAACTTCTTTATCCATTTTTCACTTTCTGCGATGTTGAACTTGTACTGTAAACGAGGTTCTTGTAAACAGAGGCGTTCCAAACTTTGGGGTGGCTGTGTCTTTTTGATTTTAATTTCCCTAATCTATAGGACCATAAGTGGAAGTGCCCTAGGCTCTGTTGCTTTGTTTTTTAGATGTTTCAGGAAACACCATACACTTCTCCCGAGTGTCTGTTGGCTATTTACATCCCGCCCGTCAGCATAACAAGGCTCCCAGTTCTCCATGGCCTGTCCTGCCTTTCTGGATTTTACACTTTTTTCAGATGGCCCTTTTGACCGGGGGGAAGTGAGACTTCATTGTAGTGCAGATTTCCTTTGCAAGCTTGCTTGGTTGGCCAAAAAGGGCGTATGCGTTTTTCCCAGAATATATTCAGGAAAAAACACATACGCCCTTTTTGGCCAAGTGCATCATTGTGGACGTTCTGCCTCTTTTCCTATGCTTTCAATGCAATTCCAGTCTACCTCCTGAAATCGGTTTCCTGCAATTCTGCCCCGCTTTCAAGTCCTCTTGGCAGCCTTACTTCAGTATATTTTTGGACGATAGCTGTCATTTATAACTCTGCAGTTTTGTGAATTACAGTGCCCCTGAGCTCCTTTCTTCAACTCGCTTTCTTTTGAGCTGGCCGCAACACCGCAGGATGTCTTCAGGCCCTAATCTGGTTCCGGCAGGGCACGCTGAGCCTTTGGTTAATTCCTCTTCCTGGTGGGAAATGAGAGTTAAATTTGCCCGTCCAGACACCTCCAGCTAGTCTCTCATTGGTTCTCGCTATTCCTGTTCATCTTCCGCAGAAATTGCAAACTGGGCCAAACAGGAGGTTAAAGGGACTGACTCTCCAAGTCGGGAGGGTGTTAGTAAAGCGTCTGGAATGTTGCACCCGAGTACCAGGGTACGAAAACTGAGACATATTTGAACACGTTTCCCGATCACATGGTTGATCATACTCTAGGTTCCACATGCATGTTTTAGCTGAAGGAAGAATACCTTAAACCTGGGTAGTTGAAACCCGTGGAATGGGTACCATGCAATATGACTTCAGAGGGTCTTCATTTGCTCACCGAACCTCTCCAATCCTATCACTGCTGCGTTTATGCCCCTGTACACATGCTTGATTCTCTTTCGGAGACATAGTAATCCATAGGTTTTAAGATACTTACTAGTCAGGTACATTCTTAGGCGTTTAATATGCGGTGTTGAGTCCATTTCGTTGAGCAAGGAGTAGCTCTTGTCTATTCCATATTTGGCTTAAGGAACTTTATCTGCGCTCATTTCAATCTATGGTTTTATGCAGCACCCCAACTCACCTTTCCCCTTAAGCAAGCATAAGTTGGTTTTCTAAATTTGAGACCCTGTTCTGTTCTGTAAATCAGTTCCTGTGTAGCCAAGTTTACATTCCGTGTATTACTGATATCTTATGATGTTTCTTTTTCTGTGTGACTTATTTCAGTTAGAATCATCATACCTGAATCCACTCATTGTGCTGCTAAGGGCCTGATGACATAGATTTCATTGCTGAGTGATATTGCTTTGTAAGTAAATACCACAACTTCTTTATCCATTTTTCACTTTCTGCGATGTTGAACTTGTACTGTAAACGAGGTTCTTGTAAACAGAGGCGTCCCAATGTTTGGGGTGGCTGTGTCTTTTTTATTTTAATTTCCCTAAGCTATAGGACCATAAGTGGAAGTGCCCTAGGCTCTGTTGCTTTGTTTTTTAGATGTTTCAGGAAACACCATACACTTCTCCCGAGTGTCTGCTGGCAATTTTCATCCCGCCCATCAGCATAACAAGGCTCCCAGTTCTCCATGGCCTGTCCTGCCTTTCTGGATTTTACACTTTTTTCAGATGGCCCTTTTGACCGGGGGGAAGTGAGACTTCATTGTAGTGCAGATTTCCTTTGCAAGCTTGCTTGGTTGGCCAAAAAGGGCGTATGCGTTTTTTCCTGAATATATTCAGGAAAAAACGCATACGCCCTTTTTGGCCAAGTGCATCATTGTGGACGTTCTGCCTCTTTTCCTATGCTTTCAATGCAATTCCAGTCTACCTCCTGAAATCGGTTTCCTGCAATTCTGCCCCGCTTTCAAGTCCTCTTGGCAGCCTTACTTCAGTATATTTTTGGACGATAGCTGTCATTTATAACTCTGCAGGTTTGTGAATTACAGTGCCCCTGAGCTCCTTTCTTCAACTCGCTTTCTTTTGAGCTGGCCGCAACACCGCAGGATGGCTTCAGGCCCTAATCTGGTTCCGGCACGGCACGCTGAGCCTTTGGTTAATTCCTCTTCCTGGTGGGAAATGAGAGTTAAATTTGCCCGTCCAGACACCTCCAGCTAGTCTCTCATTGGTTCTCGCTATTCCTGTTCATCTTCCGCAGAAATTGCAAACTGGGCCAAACAGGAGGTTAAAGGGACTGACTCTCCAAGTCGGGAGGGTGTTAGTAAAGCGTCTGGAATGTTGCACCCAAGTACCAGGGTACGAAAACTGAGACATATTTGAACACGTTTCCCGATCACATGGTTGATCATACTCTAGGTTCCACATGCATGTTTTAGCTGAAGGAAGAATCCCTGAAACCTGGAGAGTTGAGACCCGTGGAATGGGTACCATGCAATATGACTTCAAAGGGTCTTTGTTTGCTCACCGAACCTCTCCAATCCTATCACTGCTGCATTTATGCCCCTGGACACACGCTTGATTCTCTTTTGGAGATATAGCAATCCATAGGTTTTAAGATACTTACTAGTCAGGTACATTCTTAGGCGCTTAATATGGGGTGTTGAGTCCATTTCGTTGAGCAAGGAGTAGCTCTTGTCTATTCCATATTTGGCTTAAGGAACTTTATCTGTGCTCATTTCAATCTCTGGTTTTATGCAGCACCCCAACTCACCTTTACCCTTAAGCAAGCATAAGTTGGTTTTCTAAATTTGAGACCCTGTTCTGTTCTGTAATTCAGTTCCTGTGTAGCCAAGTTTACATTCCGTGTATTACTGATATCTTATGATGTTTCTTTTTCTGTGTGACTTATTTCAGTTAGAATCGTCATACCTGAATCCACTCATTGTGCTGCTAAGGGCCTGATGACATAGATTTCATTGCTGAGTGATATTGCTTTGTAAGTAAATACTACAAATTCTTTATCCATTTTTCACTTTCTGCGATGTTGAACTTGTACTGTAAACGAGGTTCTTGTAAACAGAGGCGTCCCAAACTTTGGGGTGGCTGTGTCTTTTTGATTTTAATTTCCCTAAGCTATAGGACCATAAGTGGAAGTGCCCTAGGCTCTGTTGCTTTGTTTTTTAGATGTTTCAGGAAACACCATACACTTCTCCCGAGTGTCTGTTGGCTATTTACATCCCGCCCGTCAGCATAACAAGGCTCCCAGTTCTCCATGGCCTGTCCTGCCTTTCTGGATTTTACACTTTTTTCAGATGGCCCTTTTGACCGGGGGGAAGTGAGACTTCATTGTAGTGCAGATTTCCTTTGCAAGCTTGCTTGGTTGGCCAAAAAGGGCGTATGCGTTTTTCCCAGAATATATTCAGGAAAAAACACATACGCCCTTTTTGGCCAAGTGCATCATTGTGGACGTTCTGCCTCTTTTCCTATGCTTTCAATGCAATTCCAGTCTACCTCCTGAAATCGGTTTCCTGCAATTCTGCCCCGCTTTCAAGTCCTCTTGGCAGCCTTACTTCAGTATATTTTTGGACGATAGCTGTCATTTATAACTCTGCAGTTTTGTGAATTACAGTGCCCCTGAGCTCCTTTCTTCAACTCGCTTTCTTTTGAGCTGGCCGCAACACCGCAGGATGTCTTCAGGCCCTAATCTGGTTCCGGCAGGGCACGCTGAGCCTTTGGTTAATTCCTCTTCCTGGTGGGAAATGAGAGTTAAATTTGCCCGTCCAGACACCTCCAGCTAGTCTCTCATTGGTTCTCGCTATTCCTGTTCATCTTCCGCAGAAATTGCAAACTGGGCCAAACAGGAGGTTAAAGGGACTGACTCTCCAAGTCGGGAGGGTGTTAGTAAAGCGTCTGGAATGTTGCACCCGAGTACCAGGGTACGAAAACTGAGACATATTTGAACACGTTTCCCGATCACATGGTTGATCATACTCTAGGTTCCACATGCATGTTTTAGCTGAAGGAAGAATCCCTTAAACCTGGGTAGTTGAAACCCGTGGAATGGGTACCATGCAATATGACTTCAGAGGGTCTTCATTTGCTCACCGAACCTCTCCAATCCTATCACTGCTGCGTTTATGCCCCTGTACACATGCTTGATTCTCTTTCGGAGACATAGTAATCCATAGGTTTTAAGATACTTACTAGTCAGGTACATTCTTAGGCGTTTAATATGCGGTGTTGAGTCCATTTCGTTGAGCAAGGAGTAGCTCTTGTCTATTCCATATTTGGCTTAAGGAACTTTATCTGTGCTCATTTCAATCTCTGGTTTTATGCAGCACCCCAACTCACCTTTACCCTTAAGCAAGCATAAGTTGGTTTTCTAAATTTGAGACCCTGTTCTGTTCTGTAATTCAGTTCCTGTGTAGCCAAGTTTACATTCCGTGTATTACTGATATCTTATGATGTTTCTTTTTCTGTGTGACTTATTTCAGTTAGAATCGTCATACCTGAATCCACTCATTGTGCTGCTAAGGGCCTGATGACATAGATTTCATTGCTGAGTGATATTGCTTTGTAAGTAAATACCACAAATTCTTTATCCATTTTTCACTTTCTGCGATGTTGAACTTGTACTGTAAACGAGGTTCTTGTAAACAGAGGCGTCCCAAACTTTGGGGTGGCTGTGTCTTTTTGATTTTAATTTCCCTAAGCTATAGGACCATAAGTGGAAGTGCCCTAGGCTCTGTTGCTTTGTTTTTTAGATGTTTCAGGAAACACCATACACTTCTCCCGAGTGTCTGTTGGCTATTTACATCCCGCCCGTCAGCATAACAAGGCTCCCAGTTCTCCATGGCCTGTCCTGCCTTTCTGGATTTTACACTTTTTTCAGATGGCCCTTTTGACCGGGGGGAAGTGAGACTTCATTGTAGTGCAGATTTCCTTTGCAAGCTTGCTTGGTTGGCCAAAAAGGGCGTATGCGTTTTTCCCAGAATATATTCAGGAAAAAACACATACGCCCTTTTTGGCCAAGTGCATCATTGTGGACGTTCTGCCTCTTTTCCTATGCTTTCAATGCAATTCCAGTCTACCTCCTGAAATCGGTTTCCTGCAATTCTGCCCCGCTTTCAAGTCCTCTTGGCAGCCTTACTTCAGTATATTTTTGGACGATAGCTGTCATTTATAACTCTGCAGTTTTGTGAATTACAGTGCCCCTGAGCTCCTTTCTTCAACTCGCTTTCTTTTGAGCTGGCCGCAACACCGCAGGATGTCTTCAGGCCCTAATCTGGTTCCGGCAGGGCACGCTGAGCCTTTGGTTAATTCCTCTTCCTGGTGGGAAATGAGAGTTAAATTTGCCCGTCCAGACACCTCCAGCTAGTCTCTCATTGGTTCTCGCTATTCCTGTTCATCTTCCGCAGAAATTGCAAACTGGGCCAAACAGGAGGTTAAAGGGACTGACTCTCCAAGTCGGGAGGGTGTTAGTAAAGCGTCTGGAATGTTGCACCCGAGTACCAGGGTACGAAAACTGAGACATATTTGAACACGTTTCCCGATCACATGGTTGATCATACTCTAGGTTCCACATGCATGTTTTAGCTGAAGGAAGAATACCTTAAACCTGGGTAGTTGAAACCCGTGGAATGGGTACCATGCAATATGACTTCAGAGGGTCTTCATTTGCTCACCGAACCTCTCCAATCCTATCACTGCTGCGTTTATGCCCCTGTACACATGCTTGATTCTCTTTCGGAGACATAGTAATCCATAGGTTTTAAGATACTTACTAGTCAGGTACATTCCTAGGCGTTTAATATGCGGTGTTGAGTCCATTTCGTTGAGCAAGGAGTAGCTCTTGTCTATTCCATATTTGGCTTAAGGAACTTTATCTGTGCTCATTTCAATCTCTGGTTTTATGCAGCACCCCAACTCACCTTTCCCCTTAAGCAAGCATAAGTTGGTTTTCTAAATTTGAGACCCTGTTCTGTTCTGTAATTCAGTTCCTGTGTAGCCAAGTTTACATTCCGTGTATTACTGATATCTTATGATGTTTCTTTTTCTGTGTGACTTATTTCAGTTAGAATCATCATACCTGAATCCACTCATTGTGCTGCTAAGGGCCTGATGACATAGATTTCATTGCTGAGTGATATTGCTTTGTAAGTAAATACCACAACTTCTTTATCCATTTTTCACTTTCTGCGATGTTGAACTTGTACTGTAAACGAGGTTCTTGTAAACAGAGGCGTCCCAATGTTTGGGGTGGCTGTGTCTTTTTTATTTTAATTTCCCTAAGCTATAGGACCATAAGTGGAAGTGCCCTAGGCTCTGTTGCTTTGTTTTTTAGATGTTTCAGGAAACACCATACACTTCTCCCGAGTGTCTGCTGGCAATTTTCATCCCGCCCATCAGCATAACAAGGCTCCCAGTTCTCCATGGCCTGTCCTGCCTTTCTGGATTTTACACTTTTTTCAGATGGCCCTTTTGACCGGGGGGAAGTGAGACTTCATTGTAGTGCAGATTTCCTTTGCAAGCTTGCTTGGTTGGCCAAAAAGGGCGTATGCGTTTTTTCCTGAATATATTCAGGAAAAAACGCATACGCCCTTTTTGGCCAAGTGCATCATTGTGGACGTTCTGCCTCTTTTCCTATGCTTTCAATGCAATTCCAGTCTACCTCCTGAAATCGGTTTCCTGCAATTCTGCCCCGCTTTCAAGTCCTCTTGGCAGCCTTACTTCAGTATATTTTTGGACGATAGCTGTCATTTATAACTCTGCAGGTTTGTGAATTACAGTGCCCCTGAGCTCCTTTCTTCAACTCGCTTTCTTTTGAGCTGGCCGCAACACCGCAGGATGGCTTCAGGCCCTAATCTGGTTCCGGCACGGCACGCTGAGCCTTTGGTTAATTCCTCTTCCTGGTGGGAAATGAGAGTTAAATTTGCCCGTCCAGACACCTCCAGCTAGTCTCTCATTGGTTCTCGCTATTCCTGTTCATCTTCCGCAGAAATTGCAAACTGGGCCAAACAGGAGGTTAAAGGGACTGACTCTCCAAGTCGGGAGGGTGTTAGTAAAGCGTCTGGAATGTTGCACCCAAGTACCAGGGTACGAAAACTGAGACATATTTGAACACGTTTCCCGATCACATGGTTGATCATACTCTAGGTTCCACATGCATGTTTTAGCTGAAGGAAGAATCCCTGAAACCTGGAGAGTTGAGACCCGTGGAATGGGTACCATGCAATATGACTTCAAAGGGTCTTTGTTTGCTCACCGAACCTCTCCAATCCTATCACTGCTGCATTTATGCCCCTGGACACACGCTTGATTCTCTTTTGGAGATATAGCAATCCATAGGTTTTAAGATACTTACTAGTCAGGTACATTCTTAGGCGCTTAATATGGGGTGTTGAGTCCATTTCGTTGAGCAAGGAGTAGCTCTTGTCTATTCCATATTTGGCTTAAGGAAGTTTATCTGTGCTCATTTCAATCTCTGGTTTTATGCAGCACCCCAACTCACCTTTACCCTTAAGCAAGCATAAGTTGGTTTTCTAAATATGAGACCCTGTTCTGTTCTGTAATTCAGTTCCTGTGTAGCCAAGTTTACATTCCGTGTATTACTGATATCTTATGATGTTTCTTTTTCTGTGTGACTTATTTCAGTTAGAATCATCATACCTGAATCCACTCATTGTGCTGCTAAGGGCCTGATGACATAGATTTCATTGCTGAGTGATATTGCTTTGTAAGTAAATACCACAACTTCTTTATCCATTTTTCACTTTCTGCGATGTTGAACTTGTACTGTAAATGAGGTTCTTGTAAACAGAGGCGTCCCAATGTTTGGGGTGGCTGTGTCTTTTTGATTTTAATTTCCCTAAGCTATAGGACCATAAGTGGAAGTGCCCTAGGCTCTGTTGCTTTGTTTTTTAGATGTTTCAGGAAACACCATACACTTCTCCCGAGTGTCTGCTGGCAATTTTCATCCCGCCCATCAGCATAACAAGGCTCCCAGTTCTCCATGGCCTGTCCTGCCTTTCTGGATTTTACACTTTTTTCAGATGGCCCTTTTGACCGGGGGGAAGTGAGACTTCATTGTAGTGCAGATTTCCTTTGCAAGCTTGCTTGGTTGGCCAAAAAGGGCGTATGCGTTTTTTCCTGAATATATTCAGGAAAAAACGCATACGCCCTTTTTGGCCAAGTGCATCATTGTGGACGTTCTGCCTCTTTTCCTATGCTTTCAATGCAATTCCAGTCTACCTCCTGAAATCGGTTTCCTGCAATTCTGCCCCGCTTTCAAGTCCTCTTGGCAGCCTTACTTCAGTATATTTTTGGACGATAGCTGTCATTTATAAGTCTGCAGGTTTGTGAATTACAGTGCCCCTGAGCTCCTTTCTTCAACTTGCTTTCTTGTGACCTGGCCGCAACACCGCAGGATGGCTTCAGGCCCTAATCTGGTTCCGGCACGGCACGCTGAGCCTTTGGTTAATTCCTCTTCCTGGTGGGAAATGAGAGTTAAATTTGCCCGTCCAGACACCTCCAGCTAGTCTCTCATTGGTTCTCGCTATTCCTGTTCATCTTCCGCAGAAATTGCAAACTGGGCCAAACAGGAGGTTAAAGGGACTGACTCTCCAAGTCGGGAGGGTGTTAGTAAAGCGTCTGGAATGTTGCACCCGAGTACCAGGGTACGAAAACTGAGACATATTTGAACACGTTTCCCGATCACATGGTTGATCATACTCTAGGTTCCACATGCATGTTTTAGCTGAAGGAAGAATACCTTAAACCTGGGTAGTTGAAACCCGTGGAATGGGTACCATGCAATATGACTTCAGAGGGTCTTCATTTGCTCACCGAACCTCTCCAATCCTATCACTGCTGCGTTTATGCCCCTGTACACATGCTTGATTCTCTTTCGGAGACATAGTAATCCATAGGTTTTAAGATACTTACTAGTCAGGTACATTCCTAGGCGTTTAATATGCGGTGTTGAGTCCATTTCGTTGAGCAAGGAGTAGCTCTTGTCTATTCCATATTTGGCTTAAGGAACTTTATCTGTGCTCATTTCAATCTCTGGTTTTATGCAGCACCCCAACTCACCTTTCCCCTTAAGCAAGCATAAGTTGGTTTTCTAAATTTGAGACCCTGTTCTGTTCTGTAATTCAGTTCCTGTGTAGCCAAGTTTACATTCCGTGTATTACTGATATCTTATGATGTTTCTTTTTCTGTGTGACTTATTTCAGTTAGAATCATCATACCTGAATCCACTCATTGTGCTGCTAAGGGCCTGATGACATAGATTTCATTGCTGAGTGATATTGCTTTGTAAGTAAATACCACAACTTCTTTATCCATTTTTCACTTTCTGCGATGTTGAACTTGTACTGTAAATGAGGTTCTTGTAAACAGAGGCGTCCCAATGTTTGGGGTGGCTGTGTCTTTTTGATTTTAATTTCCCTAAGCTATAGGACCATAAGTGGAAGTGCCCTAGGCTCTGTTGCTTTGTTTTTTAGATGTTTCAGGAAACACCATACACTTCTCCCGAGTGTCTGCTGGCAATTTTCATCCCGCCCATCAGCATAACAAGGCTCCCAGTTCTCCATGGCCTGTCCTGCCTTTCTGGATTTTACACTTTTTTCAGATGGCCCTTTTGACCGGGGGGAAGTGAGACTTCATTGTAGTGCAGATTTCCTTTGCAAGCTTGCTTGGTTGGCCAAAAAGGGCGTATGCGTTTTTTCCTGAATATATTCAGGAAAAAACGCATACGCCCTTTTTGGCCAAGTGCATCATTGTGGACGTTCTGCCTCTTTTCCTATGCTTTCAATGCAATTCCAGTCTACCTCCTGAAATCGGTTTCCTGCAATTCTGCCCCGCTTTCAAGTCCTCTTGGCAGCCTTACTTCAGTATATTTTTGGACGATAGCTGTCATTTATAAGTCTGCAGGTTTGTGAATTACAGTGCCCCTGAGCTCCTTTCTTCAACTTGCTTTCTTGTGACCTGGCCGCAACACCGCAGGATGGCTTCAGGCCCTAATCTGGTTCCGGCACGGCACGCTGAGCCTTTGGTTAATTCCTCTTCCTGGTGGGAAATGAGAGTTAAATTTGCCCGTCCAGACACCTCCAGCTAGTCTCTCATTGGTTCTCGCTATTCCTGTTCATCTTCCGCAGAAATTGCAAACTGGGCCAAACAGGAGGTTAAAGGGACTGACTCTCCAAGTCGGGAGGGTGTTAGTAAAGCGTCTGGAATGTTGCACCCGAGTACCAGGTTACGAGAACTGAGACATATTTGAACACGTTTCCCGATCACATTGTTGATCATACTCTAGGTTCCACATGCATGTTTTAGCTGAAGGAAAAATACCTTAAACCTGGGTAGTTGAAACCCGTGGAATGGGTACCATGCAATATGACTTCAAAGGGTCTTTGTTTGCTCACCGAACCTCTCCAATCCTATCACTGCTGCATTTATGCCCCTGGACACACGCTTGATTCTCTTTTGGAGATATAGCAATCCATAGGTTTTAAGATACTTACTAGTCAGGTACATTCTTAGGCGCTTAATATGGGGTGTTGAGTCCATTTCGTTGTGCAAGGAGTAGCTCTTGTCTATTCCATATTTGGCTTAAGGAACTTTATCTGTGCTCATTTCAATCTCTGGTTTTATGCAGCACCCCAACTCACCTTTACCCTTAAGCAAGCATAAGTTGGTTTTCTAAATTTGAGACCCTGTTCTGTTCTGTAATTCAGTTCCTGTGTAGCCAAGTTTACATTCCGTGTATTACTGATATCTTATGATGTTTCTTTTTCTGTGTGACTTATTTCAGTTAGAATCATCATACCTGAATCCACTCATTGTGCTGCTAAGGGCCTGATGACATAGATTTCATTGCTGAGTGATATTGCTTTGTAAGTAAATACCACAACTTCTTTATCCATTTTTCACTTTCTGTGATGTTGAACTTGTACTGTAAACGAGGTTCTTGTAAACAGAGGCGTTCCAAACTTTGGGGTGGCTGTGTCTTTTTGATTTTAATTTCCCTAAGCTATAGGACCATAAGTGGAAGTGCCCTAGGCTCTGTTGTTTTGTTTTTTAGATGTTTCAGGAAACACCATACACTTCTCCCGAGTGTCTGTTGGCAATTTACATCCCGCCCGTCAGCATAACAAGGCTCCCAGTTCTCCATGGGCTGTCCCGCCTTTCTGGATTTTACACTTTTTTCAGATGGCCCTTTTGACCGGGGGGAAGTGAGACTTCATTGTAGTGCAGATTTCCTTTGCAAGCTTGCTTTGTTGGCCAAAAAGGGCGTATGCGTTTTTTCCTGAATATATTCAGGAAAAAACGCATACGCCCTTTTTGGCCAAGTGCATCATTGTGGACGTTCTGCCTCTTTTCCTATGCTTTCAATGCAATTCCAGTCTGCCTCCTGAAATCGGTTTCCTGCAATTCTGCCCCGCTTTCAAGTCCTCTTGGCAGCCTTACTTCAGTATATTTTTGGACGATAGCTGTCATTTATAACTCTGCAGGTTTGTGAATTACAGTGCCCCTGAGCTCCTTTCTTCAACTCGCTTTCTTTTGAGCTGGCCGCAACACCGCAGGATGGCTTCAGGCCCTAATCTGGTTCCGGCAGGGCACGCTGAGCCTTTGGTTAATTCCTCTTCCTGGTGGGAAATGAGAGTTAAATTTGCCCGTCCAGACACCTCCAGCTAGTCTCTCATTGGTTCTCGCTATTCCTGTTCATCTTCCGCAGAAATTGCAAACTGGGCCAAACAGGAGGTTAAAGGGACTGACTCTCCAAGTCGGGAGGGTGTTAGTAAAGCGTCTGGAATGTTGCACCCGAGTACCAGGGTACGAAAACTGAGACATATTTGAACACGTTTCCCGATCACATGGTTGATCATACTCTAGGTTCCACATGCATGTTTTAGCTGAAGGAAGAATACCTTAAACCTGGGTAGTTGAAACCCGTGGAATGGGTACCATGCAATATGACTTCAGAGGGTCTTCATTTGCTCACCGAACCTCTCCAATCCTATCACTGCTGCGTTTATGCCCCTGTACACATGCTTGATTCTCTTTCGGAGACATAGTAATCCATAGGTTTTAAGATACTTACTAGTCAGGTACATTCTTAGGCTTTTAATATACGGTGTTGAGTCCATTTCGTTGAGCAAGGAGTAGCTCTTGTCTCTTCCATATTTGGCTTAAGGAACTTTATCTGTGCTCATTTCAATCTCTGGTTTTATGCAGCACCCCAACTCACCTTTCCCCTTAAGCAAGCATAAGTTGGTTTTCTAAATTTGAGACCCTGTTCTGTTCTGTAATTCAGTTCCTGTGTAGCCAAGTTTACATTCCGTGTATTACTGATATCTTATGATGTTTCTTTTTCTGTGTGACTTATTTCAGTTAGAATCATCATACCTGAATCCACTCATTGTGCTGCTAAGGGCCTGATGACATAGATTTCATTGCTGAGTGATATTGCTTTGTAAGTAAATACCACAACTTCTTTATCCATTTTTCACTTTCTGTGATGTTGAACTTGTACTGTAAACGAGGTTCTTGTAAACAGAGGCGTTCCAAACATTGGGGTGGCTGTGTCTTTTTGATTTTAATTTCCCTAAGCTATAGGACCATAAGTGGAAGTGCCCTAGGCTCTGTTGTTTTGTTTTTTAGATGTTTCAGGAAACACCATACACTTCTCCCGAGTGTCTGTTGGCAATTTACATCCCGCCCGTCAGCATAACAAGGCTCCCAGTTCTCCATGGCCTGTCCCGCCTTTCTGGATTTTACACTTTTTTCAGATGGCCCTTTTGACCGGGGGCAAGTGAGACTTCATTGTAGTGCAGATTTCCTTTGCAAGCTTGCTTGGTTGGCCAAAAAGGGCGTATGCGTTTTTCCCAGAATATATTCAGGAAAAAACACATACGCCCTTTTTGGCCAAGTGCATCATTGTGGACGTTCTGCCTCTTTTCCTATGCTTTCAATGCAATTCCAGTCTACCTCCTGAAATCGGTTTCCTGCAATTCTGCCCCGCTTTCAAGTCCTCTTGGCAGCCTTACTTCAGTATATTTTTGGACGATAGCTGTCATTTATAACTCTGCAGTTTTGTGAATTACAGTGCCCCTGAGCTCCTTTCTTCAACTCGCTTTCTTGTGACCTGGCCGCAACACCGCAGGATGGCTTCAGGCCCTAATCTGGTTCCGGCAGGGCACGCTGAGCCTTTGGTTAATTCCTCTTCCTGGTGGGAAATGAGAGTTAAATTTGCCCGTCCAGACACCTCCAGCTAGTCTCTCATTGGTTCTCGCTATTCCTGTTCATCTTCCGCAGAAATTGCAAACTGGGCCAAACAGGAGGTTAAAGGGACTGACTCTCCAAGTCGGGAGGGTGTTAGTAAAGCGTCTGGAATGTTGCACCCGAGTACCAGGGTACGAAAACTGAGACATATTTGAACACGTTTCCCGATCACATGGTTGATCATACTCTAGGTTCCACATGCATGTTTTAGCTGAAGGAAGAATCCCTGAAACCTGGAGAGTTGAGACCCGTGGAATGGGTACCATGCAATATGACTTCAAAGGGTCTTTGTTTGCTCACCGAACCTCTCCAATCCTATCACTGCTGCATTTATGCCCCTGGACACACGCTTGATTCTCTTTTGGAGATATAGCAATCCATAGGTTTTAAGATACTTACTAGTCAGGTACATTCTTAGGCGCTTAATATGGGGTGTTGAGTCCATTTCGTTGAGCAAGGAGTAGCTCTTGTCTATTCCATATTTGGCTTAAGGAACTTTATCTGTGCTCATTTCAATCTCTGGTTTTATGCAGCACCCCAACTCACCTTTACCCTTAAGCAAGCATAAGTTGGTTTTTTAAATTTGAGACCCTGTTCTGTTCTGTAATTCAGTTCCTGTGTAGCCAAGTTTACATTCCGTGTATTACTGATATCTTATGATGTTTCTTTTTCTGTGTGACTTATTTCAGTTAGAATCATCATACCTGAATCCACTCATTGTGCTGCTAAGGGCCTGATGACATAGATTTCATTGCTGAGTGATATTGCTTTGTAAGTAAATACCACAACTTCTTTATCCATTTTTCACTTTCTGCGATGTTGAACTTGTACTGTAAATGAGGTTCTTGTAAACAGAGGCGTCCCAATGTTTGGGGTGGCTGTGTCTTTTTGATTTTAATTTCCCTAAGCTATAGGACCATAAGTGGAAGTGCCCTAGGCTCTGTTGCTTTGTTTTTTAGATGTTTCAGGAAACACCATACACTTCTCCCGAGTGTCTGCTGGCAATTTTCATCCCGCCCATCAGCATAACAAGGCTCCCAGTTCTCCATGGCCTGTCCTGCCTTTCTGGATTTTACACTTTTTTCAGATGGCCCTTTTGACCGGGGGGAAGTGAGACTTCATTGTAGTGCAGATTTCCTTTGCAAGCTTGCTTGGTTGGCCAAAAAGGGCGTATGCGTTTTTTCCTGAATATATTCAGGAAAAAACGCATACGCCCTTTTTGGCCAAGTGCATCATTGTGGACGTTCTGCCTCTTTTCCTATGCTTTCAATGCAATTCCAGTCTACCTCCTGAAATCGGTTTCCTGCAATTCTGCCCCGCTTTCAAGTCCTCTTGGCAGCCTTACTTCAGTATATTTTTGGACGATAGCTGTCATTTATAAGTCTGCAGGTTTGTGAATTACAGTGCCCCTGAGCTCCTTTCTTCAACTTGCTTTCTTGTGACCTGGCCGCAACACCGCAGGATGGCTTCAGGCCCTAATCTGGTTCCGGCACGGCACGCTGAGCCTTTGGTTAATTCCTCTTCCTGGTGGGAAATGAGAGTTAAATTTGCCCGTCCAGACACCTCCAGCTAGTCTCTCATTGGTTCTCGCTATTCCTGTTCATCTTCCGCAGAAATTGCAAACTGGGCCAAACAGGAGGTTAAAGGGACTGACTCTCCAAGTCGGGAGGGTGTTAGTAAAGCGTCTGGAATGTTGCACCCGAGTACCAGGTTACGAGAACTGAGACATATTTGAACACGTTTCCCGATCACATTGTTGATCATACTCTAGGTTCCACATGCATGTTTTAGCTGAAGGAAAAATACCTTAAACCTGGGTAGTTGAAACCCGTGGAATGGGTACCATGCAATATGACTTCAAAGGGTCTTTGTTTGCTCACCGAACCTCTCCAATCCTATCACTGCTGCATTTATGCCCCTGGACACACGCTTGATTCTCTTTTGGAGATATAGCAATCCATAGGTTTTAAGATACTTACTAGTCAGGTACATTCTTAGGCGCTTAATATGGGGTGTTGAGTCCATTTCGTTGTGCAAGGAGTAGCTCTTGTCTATTCCATATTTGGCTTAAGGAACTTTATCTGTGCTCATTTCAATCTCTGGTTTTATGCAGCACCCCAACTCACCTTTCCCCTTAAGCAAGCATAAGTTGGTTTTCTAAATTTGAGACCCTGTTCTGTTCTGTAATTCAGTTCCTGTGTAGCCAAGTTTACATTCCGTGTATTACTGATATCTTATGATGTTTCTTTTTCTGTGTGACTTATTTCAGTTAGAATCATCATACCTGAATCCACTCATTGTGCTGCTAAGGGCCTGATGACATAGATTTCATTGCTGAGTGATATTGCTTTGTAAGTAAATACCACAACTTCTTTATCCATTTTTCACTTTCTGTGATGTTGAACTTGTACTGTAAACGAGGTTCTTGTAAACAGAGGCGTTCCAAACTTTGGGGTGGCTGTGTCTTTTTGATTTTAATTTCCCTAAGCTATAGGACCATAAGTGGAAGTGCCCTAGGCTCTGTTGTTTTGTTTTTTAGATGTTTCAGGAAACACCATACACTTCTCCCGAGTGTCTGTTGGCAATTTACATCCCGCCCGTCAGCATAACAAGGCTCCCAGTTCTCCATGGCCTGTCCCGCCTTTCTGGATTTTACACTTTTTTCAGATGGCCCTTTTGACCGGGGGCAAGTGAGACTTCATTGTAGTGCAGATTTCCTTTGCAAGCTTGCTTGGTTGGCCAAAAAGGGCGTATGCGTTTTTCCCAGAATATATTCAGGAAAAAACACATACGCCCTTTTTGGCCAAGTGCATCATTGTGGACGTTCTGCCTCTTTTCCTATGCTTTCAATGCAATTCCAGTCTACCTCCTGAAATCGGTTTCCTGCAATTCTGCCCCGCTTTCAAGTCCTCTTGGCAGCCTTACTTCAGTATATTTTTGGACAATAGCTGTCATTTATAACTCTGCAGTTTTGTGAATTACAGTGCCCCTGAGCTCCTTTCTTCAACTCGCTTTCTTGTGACCTGTCCGCAACACCGCAGGATGGCTTCAGGCCCTAATCTGGTTCCGGCAGGGCACGCTGAGCCTTTGGTTAATTCCTCTTCCTGGTGGGAAATGAGAGTTAAATTTGCCCGTCCAGACACCTCCAGCTAGTCTCTCATTGGTTCTCGCTATTCCTGTTCATCTTCCGCAGAAATTGCAAACTGGGCCAAACAGGAGGTTAAAGGGACTGACTCTCCAAGTCGGGAGGGTGTTAGTAAAGCGTCTGGAATGTTGCACCCGAGTACCAGGGTACGAAAACTGAGACATATTTGAACACGTTTCCCGATCACATGGTTGATCATACTCTAGGTTCCACATGCATGTTTTAGCTGAAGGAAGAATCCCTGAAACCTGGAGAGTTGAGACCCGTGGAATGGGTACCATGCAATATGACTTCAAAGGGTCTTTGTTTGCTCACCGAACCTCTCCAATCCTATCACTGCTGCATTTATGCCCCTGGACACACGCTTGATTCTCTTTTGGAGATATAGCAATCCATAGGTTTTAAGATACTTACTAGTCAGGTACATTCTTAGGCGCTTAATATGGGGTGTTGAGTCCATTTCGTTGAGCAAGGAGTAGCTCTTGTCTATTCCATATTTGGCTTAAGGAACTTTATCTGTGCTCATTTCAATCTCTGGTTTTATGCAGCACCCCAACTCACCTTTACCCTTAAGCAAGCATAAGTTGGTTTTCTAAATTTGAGACCGTGTTCTGTTCTGTAATTCAGTTCCTGTGTAGCCAAGTTTACATTCCGTGTATTACTGATATCTTATGATGTTTCTTTTTCTGTGTGACTTATTTCAGTTAGAATCATCATACCTGAATCCACTCATTGTGCTGCTAAGGGCCTGATGACATAGATTTCATTGCTGAGTGATATTGCTTTGTAAGTAAATACCACAACTTCTTTATCCATTTTTCACTTTCTGCGATGTTGAACTTGTACTGTAAACGAGGTTCTTGTAAACAGAGGCGTCCCAAACTTTGGGGTGGCTGTGTCTTTTTGATTTTAATTTCCCTAAGCTATAGGACCATAAGTGGAAGTGCCCTAGGCTCTGTTGCTTTGTTTTTTAGATGTTTCAGGAAACACCATACACTTCTCCCGAGTGTCTGTTGGCAATTTACATCCCGCCCGTCAGCATAACAAGGCTCCCAGTTCTCCATGGGCTGTCCCGCCTTTCTGGATTTTACACGTTTTTCAGATGGCCCTTTTGACCGGGGGGAAGTGAGACTTCATTGTAGTGCAGATTTCCTTTGCAAGCTTGCTTGGTTGGCCAAAAAGGGCGTATGCGTTTTTTCCTGAATATATTCAGGAAAAAACGCATACGCCCTTTTTGGCCAAGTGCATCATTGTGGACGTTCTGCCTCTTTTCCTATGCTTTCAATGCAATTCCAGTCTACCTCCTGAAATCGGTTTCCTGCAATTCTGCCCCGCTTTCAAGTCCTCTTGGCAGCCTTACTTCAGTATATTTTTGGACGATAGCTGTCATTTATAACTCTGCAGGTTTGTGAATTACAGTGCCCCTGAGCTCCTTTCTTCAACTCGCTTTCTTTTGAGCTGGCCGCAACACCGCAGGATGGCTTCAGGCCCTAATCTGGTTCCGGCACGGCACGCTGAGCCTTTGGTTAATTCCTCTTCCTGGTGGGAAATGAGAGTTAAATTTGCCCGTCCAGACACCTCCAGCTAGTCTCTCATTGGTTCTCGCTATTCCTGTTCATCTTCCGCAGAAATTGCAAACTGGGCCAAACAGGAGGTTAAAGGGACTGACTCTCCAAGTCGGGAGGGTGTTAGTAAAGCGTCTGGAATGTTGCACCCGAGTACCAGGGTACGAAAACTGAGACATATTTGAACACGTTTCCCGATCACATGGTTGATCATACTCTAGGTTCCACATGCATGTTTTAGCTGAAGGAAGAATACCTTAAACCTGGGTAGTTGAAACCCGTGGAATGGGTACCATGCAATATGACTTCAGAGGGTCTTCATTTGCTCACCGAACCTCTCCAATCCTATCACTGCTGCGTTTATGCCCCTGTACACATGCTTGATTCTCTTTCGGAGACATAGTAATCCATAGGTTTTAAGATACTTACTAGTCAGGTACATTCTTAGGCTTTTAATATACGGTGTTGAGTCCATTTCGTTGAGCAAGGAGTAGCTCTTGTCTCTTCCATATTTGGCTTAAGGAACTTTATCTGTGCTCATTTCAATCTCTGGTTTTATGCAGCACCCCAACTCACCTTTCCCCTTAAGCAAGCATAAGTTGGTTTTCTAAATTTGAGACCCTGTTCTGTTCTGTAATTCAGTTCCTGTGTAGCCAAGTTTACATTCCGTGTATTACTGATATCTTATGATGTTTCTTTTTCTGTGTGACTTATTTCAGTTAGAATCATCATACCTGAATCCACTCATTGTGCTGCTAAGGGCCTGATGACATAGATTTCATTGCTGAGTGATATTGCTTTGTAAGTAAATACCACAACTTCTTTATCCATTTTTCACTTTCTGTGATGTTGAACTTGTACTGTAAACGAGGTTCTTGTAAACAGAGGCGTTCCAAACTTTGGGGTGGCTGTGTCTTTTTGATTTTAATTTCCCTAAGCTATAGGACCATAAGTGGAAGTGCCCTAGGCTCTGTTGTTTTGTTTTTTAGATGTTTCAGGAAACACCATACACTTCTCCCGAGTGTCTGTTGGCAATTTACATCCCGCCCGTCAGCATAACAAGGCTCCCAGTTCTCCATGGCCTGTCCCGCCTTTCTGGATTTTACACTTTTTTCAGATGGCCCTTTTGACCGGGGGCAAGTGAGACTTCATTGTAGTGCAGATTTCCTTTGCAAGCTTGCTTGGTTGGCCAAAAAGGGCGTATGCGTTTTTCCCAGAATATATTCAGGAAAAAACACATACGCCCTTTTTGGCCAAGTGCATCATTGTGGACGTTCTGCCTCTTTTCCTATGCTTTCAATGCAATTCCAGTCTACCTCCTGAAATCGGTTTCCTGCAATTCTGCCCCGCTTTCAAGTCCTCTTGGCAGCCTTACTTCAGTATATTTTTGGACGATAGCTGTCATTTATAACTCTGCAGTTTTGTGAATTACAGTGCCCCTGAGCTCCTTTCTTCAACTCGCTTTCTTGTGACCTGGCCGCAACACCGCAGGATGGCTTCAGGCCCTAATCTGGTTCCGGCAGGGCACGCTGAGCCTTTGGTTAATTCCTCTTCCTGGTGGGAAATGAGAGTTAAATTTGCCCGTCCAGACACCTCCAGCTAGTCTCTCATTGGTTCTCGCTATTCCTGTTCATCTTCCGCAGAAATTGCAAACTGGGCCAAACAGGAGGTTAAAGGGACTGACTCTCCAAGTCGGGAGGGTGTTAGTAAAGCGTCTGGAATGTTGCACCCGAGTACCAGGGTACGAAAACTGAGACATATTTGAACACGTTTCCCGATCACATTGTTGATCATACTCTAGGTTCCACATGCATGTTTTAGCTGAAGGAAGAATCCCTGAAACCTGGAGAGTTGAGACCCGTGGAATGGGTACCATGCAATATGACTTCAAAGGGTCTTTGTTTGCTCACCGAACCTCTCCAATCCTATCACTGCTGCATTTATGCCCCTGGACACACGCTTGATTCTCTTTTGGAGATATAGCAATCCATAGGTTTTAAGATACTTACTAGTCAGGTACATTCTTAGGCGCTTAATATGGGGTGTTGAGTCCATTTCGTTGAGCAAGGAGTAGCTCTTGTCTATTCCATATTTGGCTTAAGGAACTTTATCTGTGCTCATTTCAATCTCTGGTTTTATGCAGCACCCCAACTCACCTTTACCCTTAAGCAAGCATAAGTTGGTTTTCTAAATTTGAGACCGTGTTCTGTTCTGTAATTCAGTTCCTGTGTAGCCAAGTTTACATTCCGTGTATTACTGATATCTTATGATGTTTCTTTTTCTGTGTGACTTATTTCAGTTAGAATCATCATACCTGAATCCACTCATTGTGCTGCTAAGGGCCTGATGACATAGATTTCATTGCTGAGTGATATTGCTTTGTAAGTAAATACCACAACTTCTTTATCCATTTTTCACTTTCTGCGATGTTGAACTTGTACTGTAAACGAGGTTCTTGTAAACAGAGGCGTCCCAAACTTTGGGGTGGCTGTGTCTTTTTGATTTTAATTTCCCTAAGCTATAGGACCATAAGTGGAAGTGCCCTAGGCTCTGTTGCTTTGTTTTTTAGATGTTTCAGGAAACACCATACACTTCTCCCGAGTGTCTGTTGGCAATTTACATCCCGCCCGTCAGCATAACAAGGCTCCCAGTTCTCCATGGGCTGTCCCGCCTTTCTGGATTTTACACTTTTTTCAGATGGCCCTTTTGACCGGGGGGAAGTGAGACTTCATTGTAGTGCAGATTTCCTTTGCAAGCTTGCTTGGTTGGCCAAAAAGGGCGTATGCGTTTTTTCCTGAATATATTCAGGAAAAAACGCATACGCCCTTTTTGGCCAAGTGCATCATTGTGGACGTTCTGCCTCTTTTCCTATGCTTTCAATGCAATTCCAGTCTACCTCCTGAAATCGGTTTCCTGCAATTCTGCCCCGCTTTCAAGTCCTCTTGGCAGCCTTACTTCAGTATATTTTTGGACGATAGCTGTCATTTATAACTCTGCAGGTTTGTGAATTACAGTGCCCCTGAGCTCCTTTCTTCAACTCGCTTTCTTTTGAGCTGGCCGCAACACCGCAGGATGGCTTCAGGCCCTAATCTGGTTCCGGCAGGGCACGCTGAGCCTTTGGTTAATTCCTCTTCCTGGTGGGAAATGAGAGTTAAATTTGCCCGTCCAGACACCTCCAGCTAGTCTCTCATTGGTTCTCGCTATTCCTGTTCATCTTCCGCAGAAATTGCAAACTGGGCCAAACAGGAGATTAAAGGGACTGACTCTCCAAGTCGGGAGGGTGTTAGTAAAGCGTCTGGAATGTTGCACCCGAGTACCAGGGTACGAAAACTGAGACATATTTGAACACGTTTCCCGATCACATGGTTGATCATACTCTAGGTTCCACATGCATGTTTTAGCTGAAGGAAGAATACCTTAAACCTGGGTAGTTGAAACCCGTGGAATGGGTACCATGCAATATGACTTCAGAGGGTCTTCATTTGCTCACCGAACCTCTCCAATCCTATCACTGCTGCGTTTATGCCCCTGTACACATGCTTGATTCTCTTTCGGAGACATAGTAATCCATAGGTTTTAAGATACTTACTAGTCAGGTACATTCTTAGGCGTTTAATATGCGGTGTTGAGTCCATTTCGTTGAGCAAGGAGTAGCTCTTGTCTATTCCATATTTGGCTTAAGGAACTTTATCTGTGCTCATTTCAATCTCTGGTTTTATGCAGCACCCCAACTCACCTTTCCCCTTAAGCAAGCATAAGTTGGTTTTCTAAATTTGAGACCCTGTTCTGTTCTGTAATTCAGTTCCTGTGTAGCCAAGTTTACATTCCGTGTATTACTGATATCTTATGATGTTTCTTTTTCTGTGTGACTTATTTCAGTTAGAATCATCATACCTGAATCCACTCATTGTGCTGCTAAGGGCCTGATGACATAGATTTCATTGCTGAGTGATATTGCTTTGTAAGTAAATACCACAACTTCTTTATCCATTTTTCACTTTCTGCGATGTTGAACTTGTACTGTAAACGAGGTTCTTGTAAACAGAGGCGTCCCAATGTTTGGGGTGGCTGTGTCTTTTTGATTTTAATTTCCCTAAGCTATAGGACCATAAGTGGAAGTGCCCTAGGCTCTGTTGCTTTGTTTTTTAGATGTTTCAGGAAACACCATACACTTCTCCCGAGTGTCTGCTGGCAATTTTCATCCCACCCATCAGCATAACAAGGCTCCCAGTTCTCCATGGCCTGTCCTGCCTTTCTGGATTTTACACTTTTTTCAGATGGCCCTTTTGACCGGGGGGAAGTGAGACTTCATTGTAGTGCAGATTTCCTTTGCAAGCTTGCTTGGTTGGCCAAAAAGGGCGTATGCGTTTTTTCCTGAATATATTCAGGAAAAAACGCATACGCCCTTTTTGGCCAAGTGCATCATTGTGGACGTTCTGCCTCTTTTCCTATGCTTTCAATGCAATTCCAGTCTACCTCCTGAAATCGGTTTCCTGCAATTCTGCCCCGCTTTCAAGTCCTCTTGGCAGCCTTACTTCAGTATATTTTTGGACGATAGCTGTCATTTATAAGTCTGCAGGTTTGTGAATTACAGTGCCCCTGAGCTCCTTTCTTCAACTTGCTTTCTTGTGACCTGGCCGCAACAACGCAGGATGGCTTCAGGCCCTAATCTGGTTCCGGCACGGCACGCTGAGCCTTTGGTTAATTCCTCTTCCTGGTGGGAAATGAGAGTTAAATTTGCCCGTCCAGACACCTCCAGCTAGTCTCTCATTGGTTCTCACTATTCCTGTTCATCGTCCGCAGAAATTGCAAACTGGGCCAAACAGGAGGTTAAAGGGACTGACTCTCCAAGTCGGGAGGGTGTTAGTAAAGCGTCTGGAATGTTGCACCCGAGTACCAGGTTACGAGAACTGAGACATATTTGAACACGTTTCCCGATCACATGGTTGATCATACTCTAGGTTCCACATGCATGTTTTAGCTGAAGGAAGAATACCTTAAACCTGGGTAGTTGAAACCCGTGGAATGGGTACCATGCAATATGACTTCAAAGGGTCTTTGTTTGCTCACCGAACCTCTCCAATCCTATCACTGCTGCATTTATGCCCCTGGACACACGCTTGATTCTCTTTTGGAGATATAGCAATCCATAGGTTTTAAGATACTTACTAGTCAGGTACATTCTTAGGCATTTAATATGCGGTGTTGAGTCCATTTCGTTGAGCAAGG
Organism: Pseudorca crassidens; assembly: GCF_039906515.1. Lineage (NCBI taxonomy): Eukaryota > Metazoa > Chordata > Mammalia > Artiodactyla > Delphinidae > Pseudorca > Pseudorca crassidens. Next base: position 448,401 of record NW_027136044.1, on the reverse strand, counting down.
AGTAGCTCTTGTCTATTCCATATTTGGCTTAAGGAACTTTATCTGTGCTCATTTCAATCTCTGGTTTTATGCAGCACCCCAACTCACCTTTCCCCTTAAGCAAGCATAAGTTGGTTTTCTAAATTTGAGACCATGTTCTGTTCTGTAATTCAGTTCCTGTGTAGCCAAGTTTACATTCCGTGTATTACTGATATCTTATGATGTTTCTTTTTCTGTGTGACTTATTTCAGTTAGAATCATCATACCTGAATCCACTCATTGTGCTGCTAAGGGCCTGATGACATAGATTTCATTGCTGAGTGATATTGCTTTGTAAGTAAATACCACAACTTCTTTATCCATTTTTCACTTTCTGCGATGTTGAACTTGTACTGTAAACGAGGTTCTTGTAAACAGAGGCGTCCCAAACTTTGGGGTGGCTGTGTCTTTTTGATTTTAATTTCCCTAAGCTATAGGACCATAAGTGGAAGTGCCCTAGGCTCTGTTGCTTTGTTTTTTAGATGTTTCAGGAAACACCATACACTTCTCCCGAGTGTCTGTTGGCAATTTACATCCCGCCCATCAGCATAACAAGGCTCCCAGTTCTCCATGGCCTGTCCTGCCTTTCTGGATTTTACACTTTTTTCAGATAGCCCTTTTGACCGGGGGGAAGTGAGACTTCATTGTAGTGCAGATTTCCTTTGCAAGCTTGCTTGGTTGGCCAAAAAGGGCGTATGCGTTTTTTCCTGAATATATTCAGGAGAAAACGCATACGCCCTTTTTGGCCAAGTGCATCATTGTGGACGTTCTGCCTCTTTTCCTATGCTTTCAATGCAATTCCAGTCTGCCTCCTGAAATCGGTTTCCTGCAATTCTGCCCCGCTTTCAAGTCCTCTTGGCAGCCTTACTTCAGTATATTTTTGGACGATAGCTGTCATTTATAACTCTGCAGGTTTGTGAATTACAGTGCCCCTGAGCTCCTTTCTTCAACTCGCTTTCTTTTGAGCTGGCCGCAACACCGCAGGATGGCTTCAGGCCCTAATCTGGTTCCGGCACGGCACGCTGAGCCTTTGGTTAATTCCTCTTCCTGGTGGGAAATGAGAGTTAAATTTGCCCGTCCAGACACCTCCAGCTAGTCTCTCATTGGTTCTCGCTATTCCTGTTCATCTTCCGCAGAAATTGCAAACTGGGCCAAACAGGAGGTTAAAGGGACTGACTCTCCAAGTCGGGAGGGTGTTAGTAAAGCGTCTGGAATGTTGCACCCGAGTACCAGGGTACGAAAACTGAGACATATTTGAACACGTCTCCCGATCACATGGTTGATCATACTCTAGGTTCCACATGCATGTTTTAGCTGAAGGAAGAATACCTTAAACCTGGGTAGTTGAAACCCGTGGAATGGGTACCATGCAATATGACTTCAAAGGGTCTTCATTTGCTCACCGAACCTCTCCAATCCTATCACTGCTGCGTTTATGCCCCTGTACACATGCTTGATTCTCTTTCGGAGACATAGCAATCCATAGGTTTTAAGATACTTACTAGTCAGGTACATTCTTAGGCATTTAATATGCGGTGTTGAGTCCATTTCGTTGAGCAAGGAGTAGCTCTTGTCTATTCCATATTTGGCTTAAGGAACTTTATCTGTGCTCATTTCAATCTCTGGTTTTATGCAGCACCCCAACTCACCTTTCCCCTTAAGCAAGCATAAGTTGGTTTTCTAAATTTGAGACCCTGTTCTGTTCTGTAATTCAGTTCCTGTGTAGCCAAGTTTACATTCCGTGTATTACTGATATCTTATGATGTTTCTTTTTCTGTGTGACTTATTTCAGTTAGAATCATCATACCTGAATCCACTCATTGTGCTGCTAAGGGCCTGATGACATAGATTTCATTGCTGAGAGATATTGTTTTGTAAGTAAATACCACAACTTCTTTATCCATTTTTCACTTTCTGCGATGTTGAACTTGTACTGTAAATGAGGTTCTTGTAAACAGAGGCGTCCCAAACTTTGGGGTGGCTGTGTCTTTTTGATTTTAATTTCCCTAAGCTATAGGACCATAAGTGGAAGTGCCCTAGGCTCTGTTGTTTTGTTTTTTCGATGTTTCAGGAAACACCATACACTTCTCCGGAGTGTCTGTTGGCAATTTACATCCCGCCCATCAGCATAACAAGGCTCCCAGTTCTCCATGGCCTGTCCTGCCTTTCTGGATTTTACACTTTTTTCAGATGGCCCTTTTGACCGGGGGGAAGTGAGACTTCATTGTAGTGCAGATTTCCTTTGCAAGCTTGCTTGGTTGGCCAAAAAGGGCGTATGCGTTTTTTCCTGAATATATTCAGGAAAAAACGCATACGCCCTTTTTGGCCAAGTGCATCATTGTGGACGTTCTGCCTCTTTTCCTATGCTTTCAATGCAATTCCAGTCTACCTCCTGAAATCGGTTTCCTGCAATTCTGCCCCGCTTTCAAGTCCTCTTGGCAGCCTTACTTCAGTATATTTTTGGACGATAGCTGTCATTTATAAGTCTGCAGGTTTGTGAATTACAGTGCCCCTGAGCTCCTTTCTTCAACTCGCTTTCTTTTGAGCTGGCCGCAACACCGCAGGATGGCTTCAGGCCCTAATCTGGTTCCGGCAGGGCACGCTGAGCCTTTGGTTAATTCCTCTTCCTGGTGGGAAATGAGAGTTAAATTTGCCCGTCCAGACACCTCCAGCTAGTCTCTCATTGGTTCTCGCTATTCCTGTTCATCTTCCGCAGAAATTGCAAACTGGGCCAAACAGGAGATTAAAGGGACTGACTCTCCAAGTCGGGAGGGTGTTAGTAAAGCGTCTGGAAAGTTGCACCCGAGTACCAGGGTACGAAAACTGAGACATATTTGAACACGTTTCCCGATCACATGGTTGATCATACTCTAGGTTCCACATGCATGTTTTAGCTGAAGGAAGAATCCCTGAAACCTGGAGAGTTGAGACCCGTGGAATGGGTACCATGCAATATGACTTCAAAGGGTCTTTGTTTGCTCACCGAACCTCTCCAATCCTATCACTGCTGCATTTATGCCCCTGGACACACGCTTGATTCTCTTTTGGAGATATAGCAATCCATAGGTTTTAAGATACTTACTAGTCAGGTACATTCTTAGGCGCTTAATATGGGGTGTTGAGTCCATTTCGTTGAGCAAGGAGTAGCTCTTGTCTATTCCATATTTGGCTTAAGGAAATTTATCTGTGCTCATTTCAATCTCTGGTTTTATGCAGCACCCCAACTCACCTTTACCCTTAAGCAATCATAAGTTGGTTTTCTAAATTTGAGACCGTGTTCTGTTCTGTAATTCAGTTCCTGTGTAGCCAAGTTTACATTCCGTGTATTACTGATATCTTATGATGTTTCTTTTTCTGTGTGACTTATTTCAGTTAGAATCATCATACCTGAATCCACTCATTGTGCTGCTAAGGGCCTGATGACATAGATTTCATTGCTGAGTGATATTGCTTTGTAAGTAAATACCACAACTTCTTTATCCATTTTTCACTTTCTGCGATGTTGAACTTGTACTGTAAACGAGGTTCTTGTAAACAGAGGCGTCCCAAACTTTGGGGTGGCTGTGTCTTTTTGATTTTAATTTCCCTAAGCTATAGGACCATAAGTGGAAGTGCCCTAGGCTCTGTTGCTTTGTTTTTTAGATGTTTCAGGAAACACCATACACTTCTCCCGAGTGTCTGTTGGCAATTTACATCCCGCCCGTCAGCATAACAAGGCTCCCAGTTCTCCATGGGCTGTCCCGCCTTTCTGGATTTTACACTTTTTTCAGATGGCCCTTTTGACCGGGGGGAAGTGAGACTTCATTGTAGTGCAGATTTCCTTTGCAAGCTTGCTTGGTTGGCCAAAAAGGGCGTATGCGTTTTTTCCTGAATATATTCAGGAAAAAACGCATACGCCCTTTTTGGTCAAGTGCATCATTGTGGACGTTCTGCCTCTTTTCCTATGCTTTCAATGCAATTCCAGTCTACCTCCTGAAATCGGTTTCCTGCAATTCTGCCCCGCTTTCAAGTCCTCTTGGCAGCCTTACTTCAGTATATTTTTGGACGATAGCTGTCATTTATAACTCTGCAGGTTTGTGAATTACAGTGCCCCTGAGCTCCTTTCTTCAACTCGCTTTCTTTTGAGCTGGCCGCAACACCACAGGATGTCTTCAGGCCCTAATCTGGTTCCGGCAGGGCACGCTGAGCCTTTGGTTAATTCCTCTTCCTGGTGGGAAATGAGAGTTAAATTTGCCCGTCCAGACACCTCCAGCTAGTCTCTCATTGGTTCTCGCTATTCCTGTTCATCGTCCGCAGAAATTGCAAACTGGGCCAAACAGGAGGTTAAAGGGACTGACTCTCCAAGTCGGGAGGGTGTTAGTAAAGCGTCTGGAATGTTGCACCCGAGTACCAGGGTACGAAAACTGAGACATGTTTGAACACGTTTCCCGATCACATGGTTGATCATACTCTAGGTTCCACATGCATGTTTTAGCTGAAGGAAGAATCCCTGAAACCTGGAGAGTTGAGACCCGTGGAATGGGTACCATGCAATATGACTTCAAAGGGTCTTTGTTTGCTCACCGAACCTCTCCAATCCTATCACTGCTGCATTTATGCCCCTGGACACACGCTTGATTCTCTTTTGGAGATATAGCAATCCATAGGTTTTAAGATACTTACTAGTCAGGTACTTTCTTAGGCGCTTAATATGGGGTGTTGAGTCCATTTCGTTGAGCAAGGAGTAGCTCTTGTCTATTCCATATTTGGCTTAAGGAAATTTATCTGTGCTCATTTCAATCTCTGGTTTTATGCAGCACCCCAACTCACCTTTACCCTTAAGCAAGCATAAGTTGGTTTTCTAAATTTGAGACCGTGTTCTGTTCTGTAATTCAGTTCCTGTGTAGCCAAGTTTACATTCCGTGTATTACTGATATCTTATGATGTTTCTTTTTCTGTGTGACTTATTTCAGTTAGAATCATCATACCTGAATCCACTCATTGTGCTGCTAAGGGCCTGATGACATAGATTTCATTGCTGAGTGATATTGCTTTGTAAGTAAATACCACAACTTCTTTATCCATTTTTCACTTTCTGCGATGTTGAACTTGTACTGTAAACGAGGTTCTTGTAAACAGAGGCGTCTCAAACTTTGGGGTGGCTGTGTCTTTTTGATTTTAATTTCCCTAAGCTATAGGACCATAAGTGGAAGTGCCCTAGGCTCTGTTGCTTTGTTTTTTAGATGTTTCAGGAAACACCATACACTTCTCCCGAGTGTCTGTTGGCAATTTACATCCCACCCGTCAGCATAACAAGGCTCCCAGTTCTCCATGGGCTGTCCCGCCTTTCTGGATTTTACACTTTTTTCAGATGGCCCTTTTGACCGGGGGGAAGTGAGACTTCATTGTAGTGCAGATTTCCTTTGCAAGCTTGCTTGGTTGGCCAAAAAGGGCGTATGCGTTTTTTCCTGAATATATTCAGGAAAAAACGCATACGCCCTTTTTGGCCAAGTGCATCATTGTGGACGTTCTGCCTCTTTTCCTATGCTTTCAATGCAATTCCAGTCTACCTCCTGAAATCGGTTTCCTGCAATTCTGCCCCGCTTTCAAGTCCTCTTGGCAGCCTTACTTCAGTATATTTTTGGACGATAGCTGTCATTTATAACTCTGCAGGTTTGTGAATTACAGTGCCCCTGAGCTCCTTTCTTCAACTCGCTTTCTTTTGAGCTGGCCGCAACACCGCAGGATGTCTTCAGGCCCTAATCTGGTTCCGGCAGGGCACGCTGAGCCTTTGGTTAATTCCTCTTCCTGGTGGGAAATGAGAGTTAAATTTGCCCGTCCAGACACCTCCAGCTAGTCTCTCATTGGTTCTCGCTATTCCTGTTCATCGTCCGCAGAAATTGCAAACTGGGCCAAACAGGAGGTTAAAGGGACTGACTCTCCAAGTCGGGAGGGTGTTAGTAAAGCGTCTGGAATGTTGCACCCGAGTACCAGGGTACGAAAACTGAGACATATTTGAACACGTTTCCCGATCACATGGTTGATCATACTCTAGGTTCCACATGCATGTTTTAGCTGAAGGAAGAATACCTTAAACCTGGGTAGTTGAAACCCGTGGAATGGGTACCATGCAATATGACTTCAGAGGGTCTTCATTTGCTCACCGAACCTCTCCAATCCTATCACTGCTGCGTTTATGCCCCTGTACACATGCTTGATTCTCTTTCGGAGACATAGTAATCCATAGGTTTTAAGATACTTACTAGTCAGGTACATTCTTAGGCGTTTAATATGCGGTGTTGAGTCCATTTCGTTGAGCAAGGAGTAGCTCTTGTCTATTCCATATTTGGCTTAAGGAACTTTATCTGTGCTCATTTCAATCTCTGGTTTTATGCAGCACCCCAACTCACCTTTCCCCTTAAGCAAGCATAAGTTGGTTTTCTAAATTTGAGACCCTGTTCTGTTCTGTAATTCAGTTCCTGTGTAGCCAAGTTTACATTCCGTGTATTACTGATATCTTATGATGTTTCTTTTTCTGTGTGACTTATTTCAGTTAGAATCATCATACCTGAATCCACTCATTGTGCTGCTAAGGGCCTGATGACATAGATTTCATTGCTGAGTGATATTGCTTTGTAAGTAAATACCACAACTTCTTTATCCATTTTTCACTTTCTGCGATGTTGAACTTGTACTGTAAATGAGGTTCTTGTAAACAGAGGCGTCCCAATGTTTGGGGTGGCTGTGTCTTTTTGATTTTAATTTCCCTAAGCTATAGGACCATAAGTGGAAGTGCCCTAGGCTCTGTTGCTTTGTTTTTTAGATGTTTCAGGAAACACCATACACTTCTCCCGAGTGTCTGTTGGCAATTTACATCCCGCCCGTCAGCATAACAAGGCTCCCAGTTCTCCATGGGCTGTCCCGCCTTTCTGGATTTTACACTTTTTTCAGATGGCCCTTTTGACCGGGGGGAAGTGAGACTTCATTGTAGTGCAGATTTCCTTTGCAAGCTTGCTTGGTTGGCCAAAAAGGGCGTATGCGTTTTTTCCTGAATATATTCAGGAGAAAACGCATACGCCCTTTTTGGCCAAGTGCATCATTGTGGACGTTCTGCCTCTTTTCCTATGCTTTCAATGCAATTCCAGTCTGCCTCCTGAAATCGGTTTCCTGCAATTCTGCCCCGCTTTCAAGTCCTCTTGGCAGCCTTACTTCAGTATATTTTTGGACGATAGCTGTCATTTATAACTCTGCAGGTTTGTGAATTACAGTGCCCCTGAGCTCCTTTCTTCAACTCGCTTTCTTTTGAGCTGGCCGCAACACCGCAGGATGGCTTCAGGCCCTAATCTGGTTCCGGCACGGCACGCTGAGCCTTTGGTTAATTCCTCTTCCTGGTGGGAAATGAGAGTTAAATTTGCCCGTCCAGACACCTCCAGCTAGTCTCTCATTGGTTCTCGCTATTCCTGTTCATCTTCCGCAGAAATTGCAAACTGGGCCAAACAGGAGGTTAAAGGGACTGACTCTCCAAGTCGGGAGGGTGTTAGTAAAGCGTCTGGAATGTTGCACCCGAGTACCAGGGTACGAAAACTGAGACATATTTGAACACGTCTCCCGATCACATGGTTGATCATACTCTAGGTTCCACATGCATGTTTTAGCTGAAGGAAGAATACCTTAAACCTGGGTAGTTGAAACCCGTGGAATGGGTACCATGCAATATGACTTCAAAGGGTCTTCATTTGCTCACCGAACCTCTCCAATCCTATCACTGCTGCGTTTATGCCCCTGTACACATGCTTGATTCTCTTTCGGAGACATAGCAATCCATAGGTTTTAAGATACTTACTAGTCAGGTACATTCTTAGGCATTTAATATGCGGTGTTGAGTCCATTTCGTTGAGCAAGGAGTAGCTCTTGTCTATTCCATATTTGGCTTAAGGAACTTTATCTGTGCTCATTTCAATCTCTGGTTTTATGCAGCACCCCAACTCACCTTTCCCCTTAAGCAAGCATAAGTTGGTTTTCTAAATTTGAGACCCTGTTCTGTTCTGTAATTCAGTTCCTGTGTAGCCAAGTTTACATTCCGTGTATTACTGATATCTTATGATGTTTCTTTTTCTGTGTGACTTATTTCAGTTAGAATCATCATACCTGAATCCACTCATTGTGCTGCTAAGGGCCTGATGACATAGATTTCATTGCTGAGAGATATTGTTTTGTAAGTAAATACCACAACTTCTTTATCCATTTTTCACTTTCTGCGATGTTGAACTTGTACTGTAAATGAGGTTCTTGTAAACAGAGGCGTCCCAAACTTTGGGGTGGCTGTGTCTTTTTGATTTTAATTTCCCTAAGCTATAGGACCATAAGTGGAAGTGCCCTAGGCTCTGTTGCTTTCTTTTTCGATGTTTCAGGAAACACCATACACTTCTCCGGAGTGTCTGTTGGCAATTTACATCCCGCCCATCAGCATAACAAGGCTCCCAGTTCTCCATGGCCTGTCCTGCCTTTCTGGATTTTACACTTTTTTCAGATGGCCCTTTTGACCGGGGGGAAGTGAGACTTCATTGTAGTGCAGATTTCCTTTGCAAGCTTGCTTGGTTGGCCAAAAAGGGCGTATGCGTTTTTTCCTGAATATATTCAGGAAAAAACGCATACGCCCTTTTTGGCCAAGTGCATCATTGTGGACGTTCTGCCTCTTTTCCTATGCTTTCAATGCAATTCCAGTCTACCTCCTGAAATCGGTTTCCTGCAATTCTGCCCCGCTTTCAAGTCCTCTTGGCAGCCTTACTTCAGTATATTTTTGGACGATAGCTGTCATTTATAAGTCTGCAGGTTTGTGAATTACAGTGCCCCTGAGCTCCTTTCTTCAACTCGCTTTCTTTTGAGCTGGCCGCAACACCGCAGGATGGCTTCAGGCCCTAATCTGGTTCCGGCAGGGCACGCTGAGCCTTTGGTTAATTCCTCTTCCTGGTGGGAAATGAGAGTTAAATTTGCCCGTCCAGACACCTCCAGCTAGTCTCTCATTGGTTCTCGCTATTCCTGTTCATCTTCCGCAGAAATTGCAAACTGGGCCAAACAGGAGATTAAAGGGACTGACTCTCCAAGTCGGGAGGGTGTTAGTAAAGCGTCTGGAATGTTGCACCCGAGTACCAGGGTACGAAAACTGAGACATATTTGAACACGTTTCCCGATCACATGGTTGATCATACTCTAGGTTCCACATGCATGTTTTAGCTGAAGGAAGAATACCTTAAACCTGGGTAGTTGAAACCCGTGGAATGGGTACCATGCAATATGACTTCAAAGGGTCTTTGTTTGCTCACCGAACCTCTCCAATCCTATCACTGCTGCATTTATGCCCCTGGACACACGCTTGATTCTCTTTTGGAGATATAGCAATCCATAGGTTTTAAGATACTTACTAGTCAGGTACATTCTTAGGCGCTTAATATGGGGTGTTGAGTCCATTTCGTTGAGCAAGGAGTAGCTCTTGTCTATTCCATATTTGGCTTAAGGAACTTTATCTGTGCTCATTTCAATCTCTGGTTTTATGCAGCACCCCAACTCACCTTTCCCCTTAAGCAAGCATAAGTTGGTTTTCTAAATTTGAGACCCTGTTCTGTTCTGTAATTCAGTTCCTGTGTAGCCAAGTTTACATTCCGTGTATTACTGATATCTTATGATGTTTCTTTTTCTGTGTGACTTATTTCAGTTAGAATCATCATACCTGAATCCACTCATTGTGCTGCTAAGGGCCTGATGACATAGATTTCATTGCTGAGTGATATTGCTTTGTAAGTAAATACCACAACTTCTTTATCCATTTTTCACTTTCTGCGATGTTGAACTTGTACTGTAAACGAGGTTCTTGTAAACAGAGGCGTTCCAAACTTTGGGGTGGCTGTGTCTTTTTGATTTTAATTTCCCTAAGCTATAGGACCATAAGTGGAAGTGCCCTAGGCTCTGTTGCTTTGTTTTTTAGATGTTTCAGGAAACACAATACACTTCTCCCGAGTGTCTGTTGGCAATTTACATCCCGCCCGTCAGCATAACAAGGCTCCCAGTTCTCCATGGCCTGTCCCGCCTTTCTGGATTTTACACTTTTTTCAGATGGCCCTTTTGACCGGGGGGAAGTGAGACTTCATTGTAGTGCAGATTTCCTTTGCAAGCTTGCTTGGTTGGCCAAAAAGGGCGTATGCGTTTTTCCCAGAATATATTCAGGAAAAAACACATACGCCCTTTTTGGCCAAGTGCATCATTGTGGACGTTCTGCCTCTTTTCCTATGCTTTCAATGCAATTCCAGTCTACCTCCTGAAATCGGTTTCCTGCAATTCTGCCCCGCTTTCAAGTCCTCTTGGCAGCCTTACTTCAGTATATTTTTGGACGATAGCTGTCATTTATAACTCTGCAGTTTTGTGAATTACAGTGCCCCTGAGCTCCTTTCTTCAACTCGCTTTCTTGTGACCTGGCCGCAACACCGCAGGATGGCTTCAGGCCCTAATCTGGTTCCGGCAGGGCACGCTGAGCCTTTGGTTAATTCCTCTTCCTGGTGGGAAATGAGAGTTAAATTTGCCCGTCCAGACACCTCCAGCTAGTCTCTCATTGGTTCTCGCTATTCCTGTTCATCTTCCGCAGAAATTGCAAACTGGGCCAAACAGGAGGTTAAAGGGACTGACTCTCCAAGTCGGGAGGGTGTTAGTAAAGCGTCTGGAAAGTTGCACCCGAGTACCAGGGTACGAAAACTGAGACATATTTGAACACGTTTCCCGATCACATGGTTGATCATACTCTAGGTTCCACATGCATGTTTTAGCTGAAGGAAGAATCCCTGAAACCTGGAGAGTTGAGACCCGTGGAATGGGTACCATGCAATATGACTTCAAAGGGTCTTTGTTTGCTCACCGAACCTCTCCAATCCTATCACTGCTGCATTTATGCCCCTGGACACACGCTTGATTCTCTTTTGGAGATATAGCAATCCATAGGTTTTAAGATACTTACTAGTCAGGTACATTCTTAGGCGCTTAATATGGGGTGTTGAGTCCATTTCGTTGAGCAAGGAGTAGCTCTTGTCTATTCCATATTTGGCTTAAGGAAATTTATCTGTGCTCATTTCAATCTCTGGTTTTATGCAGCACCCCAACTCACCTTTACCCTTAAGCAATCATAAGTTGGTTTTCTAAATTTGAGACCGTGTTCTGTTCTGTAATTCAGTTCCTGTGTAGCCAAGTTTACATTCCGTGTATTACTGATATCTTATGATGTTTCTTTTTCTGTGTGACTTATTTCAGTTAGAATCATCATACCTGAATCCACTCATTGTGCTGCTAAGGGCCTGATGACATAGATTTCATTGCTGAGTGATATTGCTTTGTAAGTAAATACCACAACTTCTTTATCCATTTTTCACTTTCTGCGATGTTGAACTTGTACTGTAAACGAGGTTCTTGTAAACAGAGGCGTCCCAAACTTTGGGGTGGCTGTGTCTTTTTGATTTTAATTTCCCTAAGCTATAGGACCATAAGTGGAAGTGCCCTAGGCTCTGTTGCTTTGTTTTTTAGATGTTTCAGGAAACACCATACACTTCTCCCGAGTGTCTGTTGGCAATTTACATCCCGCCCGTCAGCATAACAAGGCTCCCAGTTCTCCATGGGCTGTCCCGCCTTTCTGGATTTTACACTTTTTTCAGATGGCCCTTTTGACCGGGGGGAAGTGAGACTTCATTGTAGTGCAGATTTCCTTTGCAAGCTTGCTTGGTTGGCCAAAAAGGGCGTATGCGTTTTTTCCTGAATATATTCAGGAAAAAACGCATACGCCCTTTTTGGTCAAGTGCATCATTGTGGACGTTCTGCCTCTTTTCCTATGCTTTCAATGCAATTCCAGTCTACCTCCTGAAATCGGTTTCCTGCAATTCTGCCCCGCTTTCAAGTCCTCTTGGCAGCCTTACTTCAGTATATTTTTGGACGATAGCTGTCATTTATAACTCTGCAGGTTTGTGAATTACAGTGCCCCTGAGCTCCTTTCTTCAACTCGCTTTCTTTTGAGCTGGCCGCAACACCGCAGGATGTCTTCAGGCCCTAATCTGGTTCCGGCAGGGCACGCTGAGCCTTTGGTTAATTCCTCTTCCTGGTGGGAAATGAGAGTTAAATTTGCCCGTCCAGACACCTCCAGCTAGTCTCTCATTGGTTCTCGCTATTCCTGTTCATCGTCCGCAGAAATTGCAAACTGGGCCAAACAGGAGGTTAAAGGGACTGACTCTCCAAGTCGGGAGGGTGTTAGTAAAGCGTCTGGAATGTTGCACCCGAGTACCAGGGTACGAAAACTGAGACATGTTTGAACACGTTTCCCGATCACATGGTTGATCATACTCTAGGTTCCACATGCATGTTTTAGCTGAAGGAAGAATCCCTGAAACCTGGAGAGTTGAGACCCGTGGAATGGGTACCATGCAATATGACTTCAAAGGGTCTTTGTTTGCTCACCGAACCTCTCCAATCCTATCACTGCTGCATTTATGCCCCTGGACACACGCTTGATTCTCTTTTGGAGATATAGCAATCCATAGGTTTTAAGATACTTACTAGTCAGGTACTTTCTTAGGCGCTTAATATGGGGTGTTGAGTCCATTTCGTTGAGCAAGGAGTAGCTCTTGTCTATTCCATATTTGGCTTAAGGAAATTTATCTGTGCTCATTTCAATCTCTGGTTTTATGCAGCACCCCAACTCACCTTTACCCTTAAGCAAGCATAAGTTGGTTTTCTAAATTTGAGACCGTGTTCTGTTCTGTAATTCAGTTCCTGTGTAGCCAAGTTTACATTCCGTGTATTACTGATATCTTATGATGTTTCTTTTTCTGTGTGACTTATTTCAGTTAGAATCATCATACCTGAATCCACTCATTGTGCTGCTAAGGGCCTGATGACATAGATTTCATTGCTGAGTGATATTGCTTTGTAAGTAAATACCACAACTTCTTTATCCATTTTTCACTTTCTGCGATGTTGAACTTGTACTGTAAACGAGGTTCTTGTAAACAGAGGCGTCTCAAACTTTGGGGTGGCTGTGTCTTTTTGATTTTAATTTCCCTAAGCTATAGGACCATAAGTGGAAGTGCCCTAGGCTCTGTTGCTTTGTTTTTTAGATGTTTCAGGAAACACCATACACTTCTCCCGAGTGTCTGTTGGCAATTTACATCCCACCCGTCAGCATAACAAGGCTCCCAGTTCTCCATGGGCTGTCCCGCCTTTCTGGATTTTACACTTTTTTCAGATGGCCCTTTTGACCGGGGGGAAGTGAGACTTCATTGTAGTGCAGATTTCCTTTGCAAGCTTGCTTGGTTGGCCAAAAAGGGCGTATGCGTTTTTTCCTGAATATATTCAGGAAAAAACGCATACGCCCTTTTTGGCCAAGTGCATCATTGTGGACGTTCTGCCTCTTTTCCTATGCTTTCAATGCAATTCCAGTCTACCTCCTGAAATCGGTTTCCTGCAATTCTGCCCCGCTTTCAAGTCCTCTTGGCAGCCTTACTTCAGTATATTTTTGGACGATAGCTGTCATTTATAACTCTGCAGGTTTGTGAATTACAGTGCCCCTGAGCTCCTTTCTTCAACTCGCTTTCTTTTGAGCTGGCCGCAACACCGCAGGATGTCTTCAGGCCCTAATCTGGTTCCGGCAGGGCACGCTGAGCCTTTGGTTAATTCCTCTTCCTGGTGGGAAATGAGAGTTAAATTTGCCCGTCCAGACACCTCCAGCTAGTCTCTCATTGGTTCTCGCTATTCCTGTTCATCGTCCGCAGAAATTGCAAACTGGGCCAAACAGGAGGTTAAAGGGACTGACTCTCCAAGTCGGGAGGGTGTTAGTAAAGCGTCTGGAATGTTGCACCCGAGTACCAGGGTACGAAAACTGAGACATATTTGAACACGTTTCCCGATCACATGGTTGATCATACTCTAGGTTCCACATGCATGTTTTAGCTGAAGGAAGAATACCTTAAACCTGGGTAGTTGAAACCCGTGGAATGGGTACCATGCAATATGACTTCAGAGGGTCTTCATTTGCTCACCGAACCTCTCCAATCCTATCACTGCTGCGTTTATGCCCCTGTACACATGCTTGATTCTCTTTCGGAGACATAGTAATCCATAGGTTTTAAGATACTTACTAGTCAGGTACATTCTTAGGCGTTTAATATGCGGTGTTGAGTCCATTTCGTTGAGCAAGGAGTAGCTCTTGTCTATTCCATATTTGGCTTAAGGAACTTTATCTGTGCTCATTTCAATCTCTGGTTTTATGCAGCACCCCAACTCACCTTTCCCCTTAAGCAAGCATAAGTTGGTTTTCTAAATTTGAGACCCTGTTCTGTTCTGTAATTCAGTTCCTGTGTAGCCAAGTTTACATTCCGTGTATTACTGATATCTTATGATGTTTCTTTTTCTGTGTGACTTATTTCAGTTAGAATCATCATACCTGAATCCACTCATTGTGCTGCTAAGGGCCTGATGACATAGATTTCATTGCTGAGTGATATTGCTTTGTAAGTAAATACCACAACTTCTTTATCCATTTTTCACTTTCTGCGATGTTGAACTTGTACTGTAAATGAGGTTCTTGTAAACAGAGGCGTCCCAATGTTTGGGGTGGCTGTGTCTTTTTGATTTTAATTTCCCTAAGCTATAGGACCATAAGTGGAAGTGCCCTAGGCTCTGTTGCTTTGTTTTTTAGATGTTTCAGGAAACACCATACACTTCTCCCGAGTGTCTGTTGGCAATTTACATCCCGCCCGTCAGCATAACAAGGCTCCCAGTTCTCCATGGGCTGTCCCGCCTTTCTGGATTTTACACTTTTTTCAGATGGCCCTTTTGACCGGGGGGAAGTGAGACTTCATTGTAGTGCAGATTTCCTTTGCAAGCTTGCTTGGTTGGCCAAAAAGGGCGTATGCGTTTTTTCCTGAATATATTCAGGAAAAAACGCATACGCCCTTTTTGGCCAAGTGCATCATTGTGGACGTTCTGCCTCTTTTCCTATGCTTTCAATGCAATTCCAGTCTACCTCCTGAAATCGGTTTCCTGCAATTCTGCCCCGCTTTCAAGTCCTCTTGGCAGCCTTACTTCAGTATATTTTTGGACGATAGCTGTCATTTATAACTCTGCAGGTTTGTGAATTACAGTGCCCCTGAGCTCCTTTCTTCAACTCGCTTTCTTTTGAGCTGGCCGCAACACCGCAGGATGTCTTCAGGCCCTAATCTGGTTCCGGCAGGGCACGCTGAGCCTTTGGTTAATTCCTCTTCCTGGTGGGAAATGAGAGTTAAATTTGCCCGTCCAGACACCTCCAGCTAGTCTCTCATTGGTTCTCGCTATTCCTGTTCATCGTCCGCAGAAATTGCAAACTGGGCCAAACAGGAGGTTAAAGGGACTGACTCTCCAAGTCGGGAGGGTGTTAGTAAAGCGTCTGGAATGTTGCACCCGAGTACCAGGGTACGAAAACTGAGACATATTTGAACACGTTTCCCGATCACATGGTTGATCATACTCTAGGTTCCACATGCATGTTTTAGCTGAAGGAAGAATACCTTAAACCTGGGTAGTTGAAACCCGTGGAATGGGTACCATGCAATATGACTTCAGAGGGTCTTCATTTGCTCACCGAACCTCTCCAATCCTATCACTGCTGCGTTTATGCCCCTGTACACATGCTTGATTCTCTTTCGGAGACATAGTAATCCATAGGTTTTAAGATACTTACTAGTCAGGTACATTCTTAGGCGTTTAATATGCGGTGTTGAGTCCATTTCGTTGAGCAAGGAGTAGCTCTTGTCTATTCCATATTTGGCTTAAGGAACTTTATCTGTGCTCATTTCAATCTCTGGTTTTATGCAGCACCCCAACTCACCTTTCCCCTTAAGCAAGCATAAGTTGGTTTTCTAAATTTGAGACCCTGTTCTGTTCTGTAATTCAGTTCCTGTGTAGCCAAGTTTACATTCCGTGTATTACTGATATCTTATGATGTTTCTTTTTCTGTGTGACTTATTTCAGTTAGAATCATCATACCTGAATCCACTCATTGTGCTGCTAAGGGCCTGATGACATAGATTTCATTGCTGAGTGATATTGCTTTGTAAGTAAATACCACAACTTCTTTATCCATTTTTCACTTTCTGCGATGTTGAACTTGTACTGTAAATGAGGTTCTTGTAAACAGAGGCGTCCCAATGTTTGGGGTGGCTGTGTCTTTTTGATTTTAATTTCCCTAAGCTATAGGACCATAAGTGGAAGTGCCCTAGGCTCTGTTGCTTTGTTTTTTAGATGTTTCAGGAAACACCATACACTTCTCCCGAGTGTCTGCTGGCAATTTTCATCCCACCCATCAGCATAACAAGGCTCCCAGTTCTCCATGGCCTGTCCTGCCTTTCTGGATTTTACACTTTTTTCAGATGGCCCTTTTGACCGGGGGGAAGTGAGACTTCATTGTAGTGCAGATTTCCTTTGCAAGCTTGCTTGGTTGGCCAAAAAGGGCGTATGCGTTTTTTCCTGAATATATTCAGGAAAAAACGCATACGCCCTTTTTGGCCAAGTGCATCATTGTGGACGTTCTGCCTCTTTTCCTATGCTTTCAATGCAATTCCAGTCTACCTCCTGAAATCGGTTTCCTGCAATTCAGCCCCGCTTTCAAGTCCTCTTGGCAGCCTTACTTCAGTATATTTTTGGACGATAGCTGTCATTTATAAGTCTGCAGGTTTGTGAATTACAGTGTCCCTGAGCTCCTTTCTTCAACTTGCTTTCTTGTGACCTGGCCGCAACAACGCAGGATGGCTTCAGGCCCTAATCTGGTTCCGGCACGGCACGCTGAGCCTTTGGTTAATTCCTCTTCCTGGTGGGAAATGAGAGTTAAATTTGCCCGTCCAGACACCTCCAGCTAGTCTCTCATTGGTTCTCACTATTCCTGTTCATCGTCCGCAGAAATTGCAAACTGGGCCAAACAGGAGGTTAAAGGGACTGACTCTCCAAGTCGGGAGGGTGTTAGTAAAGCGTCTGGAATGTTGCACCCGAGTACCAGGTTACGAGAACTGAGACATATTTGAACACGTTTCCCGATCACATGGTTGATCATACTCTAGGTTCCACATGCATGTTTTAGCTGAAGGAAGAATACCTTAAACCTGGGTAGTTGAAACCCGTGGAATGGGTACCATGCAATATGACTTCAAAGGGTCTTTGTTTGCTCACCGAACCTCTCCAATCCTATCACTGCTGCATTTATGCCCCTGGACACACGCTTGATTCTCTTTTGGAGATATAGCAATCCATAGGTTTTAAGATACTTACTAGTCAGGTACATTCTTAGGCATTTAATATGCGGTGTTGAGTCCATTTCGTTGAGCAAGGAGTAGCTCTTGTCTATTCCATATTTGGCTTAAGGAACTTTATCTGTGCTCATTTCAATCTCTGGTTTTATGCAGCACCCCAACTCACCTTTCCCCTTAAGCAAGCATAAGTTGGTTTTCTAAATTTGAGACCCTGTTCTGTTCTGTAATTCAGTTCCTGTGTAGCCAAGTTTACATTCCGTGTATTACTGATATCTTATGATGTTTCTTTTTCTGTGTGACTTATTTCAGTTAGAATCATCATACCTGAATCCACTCATTGTGCTGCTAAGGGCCTGATGACATAGATTTCATTGCTGAGTGATATTGCTTTGTAAGTAAATACCACAACTTCTTTATCCATTTTTCACTTTCTGCGATGTTGAACTTGTACTGTAAACGAGGTTCTTGTAAACAGAGGCGTCCCAAACTTTGGGGTGGCTGTGTCTTTTTGATTTTAATTTCCCTAAGCTATAGGACCATAAGTGGAAGTGCCCTAGGCTCTGTTGCTTTGTTTTTTAGATGTTTCAGGAAACACCATACACTTCTCCCGAGTGTCTGTTGGCAATTTACATCCCGCCCATCAGCATAACAAGGCTCCCAGTTCTCCATGGCCTGTCCTGCCTTTCTGGATTTTACACTTTTTTCAGATAGCCCTTTTGACCGGGGGGAAGTGAGACTTCATTGTAGTGCAGATTTCCTTTGCAAGCTTGCTTGGTTGGCCAAAAAGGGCGTATGCGTTTTTTCCTGAATATATTCAGGAGAAAACGCATACGCCCTTTTTGGCCAAGTGCATCATTGTGGACGTTCTGCCTCTTTTCCTATGCTTTCAATGCAATTCCAGTCTGCCTCCTGAAATCGGTTTCCTGCAATTCTGCCCCGCTTTCAAGTCCTCTTGGCAGCCTTACTTCAGTATATTTTTGGACGATAGCTGTCATTTATAACTCTGCAGGTTTGTGAATTACAGTGCCCCTGAGCTCCTTTCTTCAACTCGCTTTCTTTTGAGCTGGCCGCAACACCGCAGGATGGCTTCAGGCCCTAATCTGGTTCCGGCACGGCACGCTGAGCCTTTGGTTAATTCCTCTTCCTGGTGGGAAATGAGAGTTAAATTTGCCCGTCCAGACACCTCCAGCTAGTCTCTCATTGGTTCTCGCTATTCCTGTTCATCTTCCGCAGAAATTGCAAACTGGGCCAAACAGGAGGTTAAAGGGACTGACTCTCCAAGTCGGGAGAGTGTTAGTAAAGTGTCTGGAATGTTGCACCCGAGTACCAGGGTACGAAAACTGAGACATATTTGAACACGTCTCCCGATCACATGGTTGATCATACTCTAGGTTCCACATGCATGTTTTAGCTGAAGGAAGAATACCTTAAACCTGGGTAGTTGAAACCCGTGGAATGGGTACCATGCAATATGACTTCAAAGGGTCTTCATTTGCTCACCGAACCTCTCCAATCCTATCACTGCTGCGTTTATGCCCCTGTACACATGCTTGATTCTCTTTCGGAGACATAGCAATCCATAGGTTTTAAGATACTTACTAGTCAGGTACATTCTTAGGCATTTAATATGCGGTGTTGAGTCCATTTCGTTGAGCAAGGAGTAGCTCTTGTCTATTCCATATTTGGCTTAAGGAACTTTATCTGTGCTCATTTCAATCTCTGGTTTTATGCAGCACCCCAACTCACCTTTCCCCTTAAGCAAGCATAAGTTGGTTTTCTAAATTTGAGACCCTGTTCTGTTCTGTAATTCAGTTCCTGTGTAGCCAAGTTTACATTCCGTGTATTACTGATATCTTATGATGTTTCTTTTTCTGTGTGACTTATTTCAGTTAGAATCATCATACCTGAATCCACTCATTGTGCTGCTAAGGGCCTGATGACATAGATTTCATTGCTGAGAGATATTGTTTTTTAAGTAAATACCACAACTTCTTTATCCATTTTTCACTTTCTGCGATGTTGAACTTGTACTGTAAATGAGGTTCTTGTAAACAGAGGCGTCCCAAACATTGGGGTGGCTGTGTCTTTTTGATTTTAATTTCCCTAAGCTATAGGACCATAAGTGGAAGTGCCCTAGGCTCTGTTGCTTTGTTTTTTCGATGTTTCAGGAAACACCATACACTTCTCCGGAGTGTCTGTTGGCAATTTACATCCCGCCCATCAGCATAACAAGGCTCCCAGTTCTCCATGGCCTGTCCTGCCTTTCTGGATTTTACACTTTTTTCAGATGGCCCTTTTGACCGGGGGGAAGTGAGACTTCATTGTAGTGCAGATTTCCTTTGCAACCTTGCTTGGTTGGCCAAAAAGGGCGTATGCGTTTTTTCCTGAATATATTCAGGAAAAAACGCATACGCCCTTTTTGGCCAAGTGCATCATTGTGGACGTTCTGCCTCTTTTCCTATGCTTTCAATGCAATTCCAGTCTACCTCCTGAAATCGGTTTCCTGCAATTCTGCCCCGCTTTCAAGTCCTCTTGGCAGCCTTACTTCAGTATATTTTTGGACGATAGCTGTCATTTATAACTCTGCAGGTTTGTGAATTACAGTGCCCCTGAGCTCCTTTCTTCAACTCGCTTTCTTTTGAGCTGGCCGCAACACCGCAGGATGGCTTCAGGCCCTAATCTGGTTCCGGCACGGCACGCTGAGCCTTTGGTTAATTCCTCTTCCTGGTGGGAAATGAGAGTTAAATTTGCCCGTCCAGACACCTCCAGCTAGTCTCTCATTGGTTCTCGCTATTCCTGTTCATCTTCCGCAGAAATTGCAAACTGGGCCAAACAGGAGGTTAAAGGGACTGACTCTCCAAGTCGGGAGGGTGTTAGTAAAGCGTCTGGAATGTTGCACCCGAGTACCAGGGTACGAAAACTGAGACATATTTGAACACGTCTCCCGATCACATGGTTGATCATACTCTAGGTTCCACATGCATGTTTTAGCTGAAGGAAGAATACCTTAAACCTGGGTAGTTGAAACCCGTGGAATGGGTACCATGCAATATGACTTCAAAGGGTCTTCATTTGCTCACCGAACCTCTCCAATCCTATCACTGCTGCGTTTATGCCCCTGTACACATGCTTGATTCTCTTTCGGAGACATAGCAATCCATAGGTTTTAAGATACTTACTAGTCAGGTACATTCTTAGGCATTTAATATGCGGTGTTGAGTCCATTTCGTTGAGCAAGGAGTAGCTCTTGTCTATTCCATATTTGGCTTAAGGAACTTTATCTGTGCTCATTTCAATCTCTGGTTTTATGCAGCACCCCAACTCACCTTTCCCCTTAAGCAAGCATAAGTTGGTTTTCTAAATTTGAGACCCTGTTCTGTTCTGTAATTCAGTTCCTGTGTAGCCAAGTTTACATTCCGTGTATTACTGATATCTTATGATGTTTCTTTTTCTGTGTGACTTATTTCAGTTAGAATCATCATACCTGAATCCACTCATTGTGCTGCTAAGGGCCTGATGACATAGATTTCATTGCTGAGAGATATTGCTTTGTAAGTAAATACCACAACTTCTTTATCCATTTTTCACTTTCTGCGATGTTGAACTTGTACGCTAAACGAGGTTCTTGTAAACAGAGGCGTCCCAAACTTTGGGGTGGCTGTGTCTTTTTGATTTTAATTTCCCTAAGCTATAGGACCATAAGTGGAAGTGCCCTAGGCTCTGTTGCTTTGTTTTTTAGATGTTTCAGGAAACACCATACAGTTCTCCCGAGTGTCTGTTGGCAATTTACATCCCGCCCATCAGCATAACAAGGCTCCCAGTTCTCCATGGCCTGTCCTGCCTTTCTGGATTTTACACTTTTTTCAGATAGCCCTTTTGACCGGGGGGAAGTGAGACTTCATTGTAGTGCAGATTTCCTTTGCAAGCTTGCTTGGTTGGCCAAAAAGGGCGTATGCGTTTTTTCCTGAATATATTCAGGAAAAAACACATACGCCCTTTTTGGCCAAGTGCATCATTGTGGACGTTCTGCCTCTTTTCCTATGCTTTCAATGCAATTCCAGTCTGCCTCCTGAAATCGGTTTCCTGCAATTCTGCCCCGCTTTCAAGTCCTCTTGGCAGCCTTACTTCAGTATATTTTTGGACGATAGCTGTCATTTATAACTCTGCAGGTTTGTGAATTACAGTGCCCCTGAGCTCCTTTCTTCAACTCGCTTTCTTTTGAGCTGGCCGCAACACCGCAGGATGGCTTCAGGCCCTAATCTGGTTCCGGCACGGCACGCTGAGCCTTTGGTTAATTCCTCTTCCTGGTGGGAAATGAGAGTTAAATTTGCCCGTCCAGACACCTCCAGCTAGTCTCTCATTGGTTCTCGCTATTCCTGTTCATCTTCCGCAGAAATTGCAAACTGGGCCAAACAGGAGGTTAAAGGGACTGACTCTCCAAGTCGGGAGGGTGTTAGTAAAGCGTCTGGAATGTTGCACCCGAGTACCAGGGTACGAAAACTGAGACATATTTGAACACGTCTCCCGATCACATGGTTGATCATACTCTAGGTTCCACATGCATGTTTTAGCTGAAGGAAGAATACCTTAAACCTGGGTAGTTGAAACCCGTGGAATGGGTACCATGCAATATGACTTCAAAGGGTCTTCATTTGCTCACCGAACCTCTCCAATCCTATCACTGCTGCGTTTATGCCCCTGTACACATGCTTGATTCTCTTTCGGAGACATAGCAATCCATAGGTTTTAAGATACTTACTAGTCAGGTACATTCTTAGGCCTTTAATATGCGGTGTTGAGTCCATTTCGTTGAGCAAGGAGTAGCTCTTGTCTATTCCATATTTGGCTTAAGGAACTTTATCTGTGCTCATTTCAATCTCTGGTTTTATGCAGCACCCCAACTCACCTTTCCCCTTAAGCAAGCATAAGTTGGTTTTCTAAATTTGAGACCCTGTTCTGTTCTGTAATTCAGTTCCTGTGTAGCCAAGTTTACATTCCGTGTATTACTGATATCTTATGATGTTTCTTTTTCTGTGTGACTTATTTCAGTTAGAATCATCATACCTGAATCCACTCATTGTGCTGCTAAGGGCCTGATGACATAGATTTCATTGCTGAGAGATATTGTTTTGTAAGTAAATACCACAACTTCTTTATCCATTTTTCACTTTCTGCGATGTTGAACTTGTACTGTAAACGAGGTTCTTGTAAACAGAGGCGTCCCAAACTTTGGGGTGGCTGTGTCTTTTTGATTTTAATTTCCCTAAGCTATAGGACCATAAGTGGAAGTGCCCTAGGCTCTGTTGCTTTGTTTTTTAGATGTTTCAGGAAACACCATACACTTCTCCCGAGTGTCTGTTGGCAATTTACATCCCGCCCATCAGCATAACAAGGCTCCCAGTTCTCCATGGCCTGTCCTGCCTTTCTGGATTTTACACTTTTTTCAGATGGCCCTTTTGACCGGGGGGAAGTGAGACTACATTGTAGTGCAGATTTCCTTTGCAAGCTTGCTTGGTTGGCCAAAAAGGGCGTATGCGTTTTTTCCTGAATATATTCAGGAAAAAACGCATACGCCCTTTTTGGCCAAGTGCATCATTGTGGACGTTCTGCCTCTTTTCCTATGCTTTCAATGCAATTCCAGTCTGCCTCCTGAAATCGGTTTCCTGCAATTCTGCCCCGCTTTCAAGTCCTCTTGGCAGCCTTACTTCAGTATATTTTTGGACGATAGCTGTCATTTATAACTCTGCAGGTTTGTGAATTACAGTGCCCCTGAGCTCCTTTCTTCAACTCGCTTTCTTTTGAGCTGGCCGCAACACCGCAGGATGGCTTCAGGCCCTAATCTGGTTCCGGCACGGCACGCTGAGCCTTTGGTTAATTCCTCTTCCTGGTGGGAAATGAGAGTTAAATTTGCCCGTCCAGACACCTCCAGCTAGTCTCTCATTGGTTCTCGCTATTCCTGTTCATCTTCCGCAGAAATTGCAAACTGGGCCAAACAGGAGGTTAAAGGGACTGACTCTCCAAGTCGGGAGGGTGTTAGTAAAGCGTCTGGAATGTTGCACCCGAGTACCAGGGTACGAAAACTGAGACATATTTGAACACGTCTCCCGATCACATGGTTGATCATACTCTAGGTTCCACATGCATGTTTTAGCTGAAGGAAGAATACCTTAAACCTGGGTAGTTGAAACCCGTGGAATGGGTACCATGCAATATGACTTCAAAGGGTCTTCATTTGCTCACCGAACCTCTCCAATCCTATCACTGCTGCGTTTATGCCCCTGTACACATGCTTGATTCTCTTTCGGAGACATAGCAATCCATAGGTTTTAAGATACTTACTAGTCAGGTACATTCTTAGGCATTTAATATGCGGTGTTGAGTCCATTTCATTGAGCAAGGAGTAGCTCTTGTCTATTCCATATTTGGCTTAAGGAACTTTATCTGTGCTCATTTCAATCTCTGGTTTTATGCAGCACCCCAACTCACCTTTCCCCTTAAGCAAGCATAAGTTGGTTTTCTAAATTTGAGACCCTGTTCTGTTCTGTAATTCAGTTCCTGTGTAGCCAAGTTTACATTCCGTGTATTACTGATATCTTATGATGTTTCTTTTTCTGTGTGACTTATTTCAGTTAGAATCATCATACCTGAATCCACTCATTGTGCTGCTAAGGGCCTGATGACATAGATTTCATTGCTGAGTGATATTGCTTTGTAAGTAAATACCACAACTTCTTTATCCATTTTTCACTTTCTGCGATGTTGAACTTGTACTGTAAATGAGGTTCTTGTAAACAGAGGCGTCCCAAACTTTGGGGTGGCTGTGTCTTTTTGATTTTAATTTCCCTAAGCTATAGGACCATAAGTGGAAGTGCCCTAGGCTCTGTTGCTTTGTTTTTTAGATGTTTCAGGAAACACCATACACTTCTCCCGAGTGTCTGTTGGCAATTTACATCCCGCCCATCAGCATAACAAGGCTCCCAGTTCTCCATGGCCTGTCCTGCCTTTCTGGATTTTACACTTTTTTCAGATGGCCCTTTTGACCGGGGGGAAGTGAGACTTCATTGTAGTGCAGATTTCCTTTGCAAGCTTGCTTGGTTGGCCAAAAAGGGCGTATGCGTTTTTTCCTGAATATATTCAGGAAAAAACGCATACGCCCTTTTTGGCCAAGTGCATCATTGTGGACGTTCTGCCTCTTTTCCTATGCTTTCAATGCAATTCCAGTCTGCCTCCTGAAATCGGTTTCCTGCAATTCTGCCCCGCTTTCAAGTCCTCTTGGCAGCCTTACTTCAGTATATTTTTGGACGATAGCTGTCATTTATAACTCTGCAGGTTTGTGAATTACAGTGCCCCTGAGCTCCTTTCTTCAACTCGCTTTCTTTTGAGCTGGCCGCAACACCGCAGGATGGCTTCAGGCCCTAATCTGGTTCCGGCACGGCACGCTGAGCCTTTGGTTAATTCCTCTTCCTGGTGGGAAATGAGAGTTAAATTTGCCCGTCCAGACACCTCCAGCTAGTCTCTCATTGGTTCTCGCTATTCCTGTTCATCTTCCGCAGAAATTGCAAACTGGGCCAAACAGGAGGTTAAAGGGACTGACTCTCCAAGTCGGGAGGGTGTTAGTAAAGCGTCTGGAATGTTGCACCCGAGTACCAGGGTACGAAAACTGAGACATATTTGAACACGTCTCCCGATCACATGGTTGATCATACTCTAGGTTCCACATGCATGTTTTAGCTGAAGGAAGAATACCTTAAACCTGGGTAGTTGAAACCCGTGGAATGGGTACCATGCAATATGACTTCAAAGGGTCTTCATTTGCTCACCGAACCTCTCCAATCCTATCACTGCTGCGTTTATGCCCCTGTACACATGCTTGATTCTCTTTCGGAGACATAGCAATCCATAGGTTTTAAGATACTTACTAGTCAGGTACATTCTTAGGCATTTAATATGCGGTGTTGAGTCCATTTCGTTGAGCAAGGAGTAGCTCTTGTCTATTCCATATTTGGCTTAAGGAACTTTATCTGTGCTCATTTCAATCTCTGGTTTTATGCAGCACCCCAACTCACCTTTCCCCTTAAGCAAGCATAAGTTGGTTTTCTAAATTTGAGACCCTGTTCTGTTCTGTAATTCAGTTCCTGTGTAGCCAAGTTTACATTCCGTGTATTACTGATATCTTATGATGTTTCTTTTTCTGTGTGACTTATTTCAGTTAGAATCATCATACCTGAATCCACTCATTGTGCTGCTAAGGGCCTGATGACATAGATTTCATTGCTGAGTGATATTGCTTTGTAAGTAAATACCACAACTTCTTTATCCATTTTTCACTTTCTGCGATGTTGAACTTGTACTGTAAACGAGGTTCTTGTAAACAGAGGCGTCCCAATGTTTGGGGTGGCTGTGTCTTTTTGATTTTAATTTCCCTAATCTATAGGACCATAAGTGGAAGTGCCCTAGGCTCTGTTGCTTTGTTTTTTAGATGTTTCAGGAAACACCATACACTTCTCCCGAGTGTCTGTTGGCAATTTACATCCCGCCCATCAGCATAACAAGGCTCCCAGTTCTCCATGGCCTGGCCTGCCTTTCTGGATTTTACACTTTTTTCAGATGGCCCTTTTGACCGGGGGGAAGTGAGACTTCATTGTAGTGCAGATTTCCTTTGCAAGCTTGCTTGGTTGGCCAAAAAGGGCGTATGCGTTTTTTCCTGAATATATTCAGGAAAAAACGCATACGCCCTTTTTGGCCAAGTGCATCATTGTGGACGTTCTGCCTCTTTTCCTATGCTTTCAATGCAATTCCAGTCTACCTCCTGAAATCGGTTTCCTGCAATTCTGCCCCGCTTTCAAGTCCTCTTGGCAGCCTTACTTCAGTATATTTTTGGACGATAGCTGTCATTTATAACTCTGCAGGTTTGTGAATTACAGTGCCCCTGAGCTCCTTTCTTCAACTCGCTTTCTTTTGAGCTGGCCGCAACACCGCAGGATGGCTTCAGGCCCTAATCTGGTTCCGGCACGGCACGCTGAGCCTTTGGTTAATTCCTCTTCCTGGTGGGAAATGAGAGTTAAATTTGCCCGTCCAGACACCTCCAGCTAGTCTCTCATTGGTTCTCGCTATTCCTGTTCATCTTCCGCAGAAATTGCAAACTGGGCCAAACAGGAGGTTAAAGGGACTGACTCTCCAAGTCGGGAGGGTGTTAGTAAAGCGTCTGGAATGTTGCACCCGAGTACCAGGGTACGAAAACTGAGACATATTTGAACACGTCTCCCGATCACATGGTTGATCATACTCTAGGTTCCACATGCATGTTTTAGCTGAAGGAAGAATACCTTAAACCTGGGTAGTTGAAACCCGTGGAATGGGTACCATGCAATATGACTTCAAAGGGTCTTCATTTGCTCACCGAACCTCTCCAATCCTATCACTGCTGCGTTTATGCCCCTGTACACATGCTTGATTCTCTTTCGGAGACATAGCAATCCATAGGTTTTAAGATACTTACTAGTCAGGTACATTCTTAGGCATTTAATATGCGGTGTTGAGTCCATTTCGTTGAGCAAGGAGTAGCTCTTGTCTATTCCATATTTGGCTTAAGGAACTTTATCTGTGCTCATTTCAATCTCTGGTTTTATGCAGCACCCCAACTCACCTTTCCCCTTAAGCAAGCATAAGTTGGTTTTCTAAATTTGAGACCCTGTTCTGTTCTGTAATTCAGTTCCTGTGTAGCCAAGTTTACATTCCGTGTATTACTGATATCTTATGATGTTTCTTTTTCTGTGTGACTTATTTCAGTTAGAATCATCATACCTGAATCCACTCATTGTGCTGCTAAGGGCCTGATGACATAGATTTCATTGCTGAGTGATATTGCTTTGTAAGTAAATACCACAACTTCTTTATCCATTTTTCACTTTCTGCGATGTTGAACTTGTACTGTAAACGAGGTTCTTGTAAACAGAGGCGTCCCAATGTTTGGGGTGGCTGTGTCTTTTTGATTTTAATTTCCCTAATCTATAGGACCATAAGTGGAAGTGCCCTAGGCTCTGTTGCTTTGTTTTTTAGATGTTTCAGGAAACACCATACACTTCTCCCGAGTGTCTGTTGGCAATTTACATCCCGCCCATCAGCATAACAAGGCTCCCAGTTCTCCATGGCCTGTCCTGCCTTTCTGGATTTTACACTTTTTTCAGATGGCCCTTTTGACCGGGGTGAAGTGAGACTTCATTGTAGTGCAGATTTCCTTTGCAAGCTTGCTTGGTTGGCCAAAAAGGGCGTATGCGTTTTTTCCTGAATATATTCAGGAAAAAACGCATACGCCCTTTTTGGCCAAGTGCATCATTGTGGACGTTCTGCCTCTTTTCCTATGCTTTCAATGCAATTCCAGTCTACCTCCTGAAATCGGTTTCCTGCAATTCTGCCCCGCTTTCAAGTCCTCTTGGCAGCCTTACTTCAGTATATTTTTGGACGATAGCTGTCATTTATAACTCTGCAGGTTTGTGAATTACAGTGCCCCTGAGCTCCTTTCTTCAACTCGCTTTCTTTTGAGCTGGCCGCAACACCGCAGGATGGCTTCAGGCCCTAATCTGGTTCCGGCACGGCACGCTGAGCCTTTGGTTAATTCCTCTTCCTGGTGGGAAATGAGAGTTAAATTTGCCCGTCCAGACACCTCCAGCTAGTCTCTCATTGGTTCTCGCTATTCCTGTTCATCTTCCGCAGAAATTGCAAACTGGGCCAAACAGGAGGTTAAAGGGACTGACTCTCCAAGTCGGGAGGGTGTTAGTAAAGCGTCTGGAATGTTGCACCCGAGTACCAGGGTACGAAAACTGAGACATATTTGAACACGTCTCCCGATCACATGGTTGATTATACTCTAGGTTCCACATGCATGTTTTAGCTGAAGGAAGAATACCTTAAACCTGGGTAGTTGAAACCCGTGGAATGGGTACCATGCAATATGACTTCAAAGGGTCTTCATTTGCTCACCGAACCTCTCCAATCCTATCACTGCTGCGTTTATGCCCCTGTACACATGCTTGATTCTCTTTCGGAGACATAGCAATCCATAGGTTTTAAGATACTTACTAGTCAGGTACATTCTTAGGCATTTAATATGCGGTGTTGAGTCCATTTCGTTGAGCAAGGAGTAGCTCTTGTCTATTCCATATTTGGCTTAAGGAACTTTATCTGTGCTCATTTCAATCTCTGGTTTTATGCAGCACCCCAACTCACCTTTCCCCTTAAGCAAGCATAAGTTGGTTTTCTAAATTTGAGACCCTGTTCTGTTCTGTAATTCAGTTCCTGTGTAGCCAAGTTTACATTCCGTGTATTACTGATATCTTATGATGTTTCTTTTTCTGTGTGACTTATTTCAGTTAGAATCATCATACCTGAATCCACTCATTGTGCTGCTAAGGGCCTGATGACATAGATTTCATTGCTGAGTGATATTGCTTTGTAAGTAAATACCACAACTTCTTTATCCATTTTTCACTTTCTGCGATGTTGAACTTGTACTGTAAACGAGGTTCTTGTAAACAGAGGCGTCCCAAACTTTGGGGTGGCTGTGTCTTTTTGATTTTAATTTCCCTAAGCTATAGGACCATAAGTGGAAGTGCCCTAGGCTCTGTTGCTTTGTTTTTTAGATGTTTCAGGAAACACCATACACTTCTCCCGAGTGTCTGTTGGCAATTTACATCCCGCCCATCAGCATAACAAGGCTCCCAGTTCTCCATGGCCTGTCCTGCCTTTCTGGATTTTACACTTTTTTCAGATGGCCCTTTTGACCGGGGGGAAGTGAGACTTCATTGTAGTGCAGATTTCCTTTGCAAGCTTGCTTGGTTGGCCAAAAAGGGCGTATGCGTTTTTTCCTGAATATATTCAGGAAAAAACGCATACGCCCTTTTTGGCCAAGTGCATCATTGTGGACGTTCTGCCTCTTTTCCTATGCTTTCAATGCAATTCCAGTCTACCTCCTGAAATCGGTTTCCTGCAATTCTGCCCCGCTTTCAAGTCCTCTTGGCAGCCTTACTTCAGTATATTTTTGGACGATAGCTGTCATTTATAACTCTGCAGGTTTGTGAATTACAGTGCCCCTGAGCTCCTTTCTTCAACTCGCTTTCTTGTGACCTGGCCGCAACACCGCAGGATGGCTTCAGGCCCTAATCTGGTTCCGGCACGGCACGCTGAGCCTTTGGTTAATTCCTCTTCCTGGTGGGAAATGAGAGTAAAATTTTCCCGTCCAGACACCTCCAGCTAGTCTCTCATTGGTTCTCGCTATTCCTGTTCATCTTCCGCAGAAATTGCAAACTGGGCCAAACAGGAGGTTAAAGGGACTGACTCTCCAAGTCGGGAGAGTGTTAGTAAAGTGTCTGGAATGTTGCACCCGAGTACCAGGGTATGAAAACTGAGACATATTTGAACACGTCTCCCGAGCACATGGTTGATCATACTCTACGTTCCACATGCATGTTTTAGCTGAAGGAAGAATACCTTAAACCTGGGTAGTTGAAACCTGTGGAATGGGTACCATGCAATATGACTTCAAAGGGTCTTCATTTGCTCACCGAACCTCTCCAATCCTATCACTGCTGCATTTATGCCCCTGTACACACGCTTGATTCTCTTTCGGAGACATAGCAATCCCTAGGTTTTAAGATACTTACTAGTCAGGTACATTCTTAGGCGTTTAATATGGGGTGTTGAGTCCATTTCGTTGAGGAAGGAGTAGCTCTTGTCTATTCCATATTTGGCTTAAGGAACTTTATCTGTGCTCATTTCAATCTCTGGTTTTATGCAGCACCCCAACTCACCTTTCCCCTTAAGCAAGCATAAGTTGGTTTTCTAAATTTGAGACCCTGTTCTGTTTTGGAATTCAGTTCCTGTGTAGCCAAGTTTAAATTCCGTGTATTAGTGATATCTTATGATGTTTCTTTTTCTGTGTGACTTATTTCAGTTAGAATCATCGTACCTGAATCCACTCATTATGCTGCTACGGGCCTGATGACATAGATTTCATTGCTGAGTGATACTGCATTGTACGTAAGTACCACAAGTTCTTTATCCATTTTTCACTTTCTGTGATATTGAACTTGTACGGTAAACGAGGTTCTTGTAAACAGAGGCGTCCCAAACTTTGGGGTGGCTGTGTCTTTTTGATTTTAATTTCCCTAAGCTATAGGACCATAAGTGGAAGTGCCCTAGGCTCTGTTGCTTTGTTTTTTAGATGTTTCAGGAAACACCATACACTTCTCCCGAGTGTCTGTTGGCAATTTACATCCCGCCCATCAGCATAACAAGGCTCCCAGTTCTCCATGGCCTGTCCTGCCTTTCTGGATTTTACACTTTTTTCAGATGGCCCTTTTGACCGGGGGGAAGTGAGACTTCATTGTAGTGCAGATTTCCTTTGCAAGCTTGCTTGGTTGGCCAAAAAGGGCGTATGCGTTTTTTCCTGAATATATTCAGGAAAAAACGCATACGCCCTTTTTGGCCAAGTGCATCATTGTGGACGTTCTGCCTCTTTTCCTATGCTTTCAATGCAATTCCAGTCTACCTCCTGAAATCGGTTTCCTGCAATTCTGCCCCGCTTTCAAGTCCTCTTGGCAGCCTTACTTCAGTATATTTTTGGACGATAGCTGTCATTTATAAGTCTGCAGGTTTGTGAATTACAGTGCCCCTGAGCTCCTTTCTTCAACTCGCTTTCTTTTGAGCTGGCCGCAACACCGCAGGATGGCTTCAGGCCCTAATCTGGTTCCGGCACGGCACGCTGAGCCTTTGGTTAATTCCTCTTCCTGGTGGGAAATGAGAGTTAAATTTGCCCGTCCAGACACCTCCAGCTAGTCTCTCATTGGTTCTCGCTATTCCTGTTCATCTTCCGCAGA
The DNA here is from genome assembly GCF_039906515.1 of Pseudorca crassidens. Taxonomy (NCBI): domain Eukaryota; kingdom Metazoa; phylum Chordata; class Mammalia; order Artiodactyla; family Delphinidae; genus Pseudorca; species Pseudorca crassidens. The sequence continues at coordinate 417,227 of NW_027136044.1, read as the reverse complement.
AATTGCAAACTGGGCCAAACAGGAGGTTAAAGGGACTGACTCTCCAAGTCGGGAGAGTGTTAGTAAAGCGTCTGGAATGTTGCACCCGAGTACCAGGGTACGAAAACTGAGACATATTTGAACACGTCTCCCGATCACATGGTTGATCATACTCTAGGATCCACATGCATGTTTTAGCTGAAGGAAGAATACCTTAAACCTGGGTAGTTGAAACCCGTGGAATGGGTACCATGCAATATGACTTCAAAGGGTCTTCATTTGCTCACCGAACCTCTCCAATCCTATCACTGCTGCGTTTATGCCCCTGTACACATGCTTGATTCTCTTTCGGAGACATAGCAATCCATAGGTTTTAAGATACTTACTAGTCAGGTACATTCTTAGGCATTTAATATGCGGTGTTGAGTCCATTTCGTTGAGCAAGGAGTAGCTCTTGTCTATTCCATATTTGGCTTAAGGAACTTTATCTGTGCTCATTTCAATCTCTGGTTTTATGCAGCACCCCAACTCACCTTTCCCCTTAAGCAAGCATAAGTTGGTTTTCTAAATTTGAGACCCTGTTCTGTTCTGTAATTCAGTTCCTGTGTAGCCAAGTTTACATTCCGTGTATTACTGATATCTTATGATGTTTCTTTTTCTGTGTGACTTATTTCAGTTAGAATCATCATACCTGAATCCACTCATTGTGCTGCTAAGGGCCTGATGACATAGATTTCACTGCTGAGTGATATTGCTTTGTAAGTAAATACCACAACTTCTTTATCCATTTTTCACTTTCTGCGATGTTGAACTTGTACTGTAAACGAGGTTCTTGTAAACAGAGGCGTCCAAATGTTTGGGGTGGCTGTGTCTTTTTGATTTTAATTTCCCTAAGCTATAGGACCATAAGTGGAAGTGCCCTAGGCTCTGTTGCTTTGTTTTTTACATGTTTCAGGAAACACCATACACTTCTCCCGAGTGTCTGTTGGCAATTTACATCCCGCCCATCAGCATAACAAGGCTCCCAGTTCTCCATGGCCTGTCCTGCCTTTCTGGATTTTACACTTTTTTCAGATGGCCCTTTTGACCGGGGGGAAGTGAGACTTCATTGTAGTGCAGATTTCCTTTGCAAGCTTGCTTGGTTGGCCAAAAAGGGCGTATGCGTTTTTTCCTGAATATATTCAGGAAAAAACGCATATGCCCTTTTTGGCCAAGTGCATCATTGTGGACGTTCTGCCTCTTTTCCTATGCTTTCAATGCAATTCCAGTCTGCCTCCTGAAATCGGTTTCCTGCAATTCTGCCCCGCTTTCAAGTCCTCTTGGCAGCCTTACTTCAGTATATTTTTGGACGATAGCTGTCATTTATAACTCTGCAGGTTTGTGAATTACAGTGCCCCTGAGCTCCTTTCTTCAACTCGCTTTCTTTTGAGCTGGCCGCAACACCGCAGGATGGCTTCAGGCCCTAATCTGGTTCCGGCACGGCACGCTGAGCCTTTGGTTAATTCCTCTTCCTGGTGGGAAATGAGAGTTAAATTTGCCCGTCCAGACACCTCCAGCTAGTCTCTCATTGGTTCTCGCTATTCCTGTTCATCTTCCGCAGAAATTGCAAACTGGGCCAAACAGGAGGTTAAAGGGACTGACTCTCCAAGTCGGGAGGGTGTTAGTAAAGCGTCTGGAATGTTGCACCCGAGTACCAGGGTACGAAAACTGAGACATATTTGAACACGTCTCCCGATCACATGGTTGATCATACTCTAGGTTCCACATGCATGTTTTAGCTGAAGGAAGAATACCTTAAACCTGGGTAGTTGAAACCCGTGGAATGGGTACCATGCAATATGACTTCAAAGGGTCTTCATTTGCTCACCGAACCTCTCCAATCCTATCACTGCTGCGTTTATGCCCCTGTACACATGCTTGATTCTCTTTCGGAGACATAGCAATCCATAGGTTTTAAGATACTTACTAGTCAGGTACATTCTTAGGCATTTAATATGCGGTGTTGAGTCCATTTCGTTGAGCAAGGAGTAGCTCTTGTCTATTCCATATTTGGCTTAAGGAACTTTATCTGTGTTCATTTCAATCTCTGGTTTTATGCAGCACCCCAACTCACCTTTCCCCTTAAGCAAGCATAAGTTGGTTTTCTAAATTTGAGACCCTGTTCTGTTCTGTAATTCAGTTCCTGTGTAGCCAAGTTTACATTCCGTGTATTACTGATATCTTATGATGTTTCTTTTTCTGTGTGACTTATTTCAGTTAGAATCATCATACCTGAATCTACTCATTGTGCTGCTAAGGGCCTGATGACATAGATTTCATTGCTGAGTGATATTGCTTTGTAAGTAAATACCACAACTTCTTTATCCATTTTTCACTTTCTGCGATGTTGAACTTGTACTGTAAACGAGGTTCTTGTAAACAGAGGTGTCCCAAACATTGGGGTGGCTGTGTCTTTTTGATTTTAATTTCCCTAAGCTATAGGACCATAAGTGGAAGTGCCCTAGGCTCTGTTGCTTTGTTTTTTAGATGTTTCAGGAAACACCATACACTTCTCCGGAGTGTCTGTTGGCAATTTACATCCCGCCCATCAGCATAACAAGGCTCCCAGTTCTCCATGGCCTGTCCTGTCTTTCTGGATTTTACACTTTTTTCAGATGGCCCTTTTGACCGGGGGGAAGTGAGACTTCATTGTAGTGCAGATTTCCTTTGCAACCTTGCTTGGTTGGCCAAAAAGGGCGTATGCGTTTTTTCCTGAATATATTCAGGAAAAAACGCATACGCCCTTTTTGGCCAAGTGCATCATTGTGGACGTTCTGCCTCTTTTCCTATGCTTTCAATGCAATTCCAGTCTACCTCCTGAAATCGGTTTCCTGCAATTCTGCCCCGCTTTCAAGTCCTCTTGGCAGCCTTACTTCAGTATATTTTTGGACGATAGCTGTCATTTATAACTCTGCAGGTTTGTGAATTACAGTGCCCCTGAGCTCCTTTCTTCAACTCGCTTTCTTTTGAGCTGGCCGCAACACCGCAGGATGGCTTCAGGCCCTAATCTGGTTCCGGCACGGCACGCTGAGCCTTTGGTTAATTCCTCTTCCTGGTGGGAAATGAGAGTTAAATTTGCCCGTCCAGACACCTCCAGCTAGTCTCTCATTGGTTCTCGCTATTCCTGTTCATCTTCCGCAGAAATTGCAAACTGGGCCAAACAGGAGGTTAAAGGGACTGACTCTCCAAGTCGGGAGGGTGTTAGTAAAGCGTCTGGAATGTTGCACCCGAGTACCAGGGTACGAAAACTGAGACATATTTGAACACGTCTCCCGATCACATGGTTGATCATACTCTAGGTTCCACATGCATATTTTAGCTGAAGGAAGAATACCTTAAACCTGGGTAGTTGAAACCCGTGGAATGGGTACCATGCAATATGACTTCAAAGGGTCTTCATTTGCTCACCGAACCTCTCCAATCCTATCACTGCTGCGTTTATGCCCCTGTACACATGCTTGATTCTCTTTCGGAGACATAGCAATCCATAGGTTTTAAGATACTTACTAGTCAGGTACATTCTTAGGCATTTAATATGCGGTGTTGAGTCCATTTCGTTGAGCAAGGAGTAGCTCTTGTCTATTCCATATTTGGCTTAAGGAACTTTATCTGTGCTCATTTCAATCTCTGGTTTTATGCAGCACCCCAACTCACCTTTCCCCTTAAGCAAGCATAAGTTGGTTTTCTAAATTTGAGACCCTGTTCTGTTCTGTAATTCAGTTCCTGTGTAGCCAAGTTTACATTCCGTGTATTACTGATATCTTATGATGTTTCTTTTTCTGTGTGACTTATTTCAGTTAGAATCATCATACCTGAATCCACTCATTGTGCTGCTAAGGGCCTGATGACATAGATTTCATTGCTGAGTGATATTGCTTTGTAAGTAAATACCACAACTTCTTTATCCATTTTTCACTTTCTGCGATGTTGAACTTGTACTGTAAACGAGGTTCTTGTAAACAGAGGCATCCCAAACTTTGGGGTGGCTGTGTCTTTTTGATTTTAATTTCCCTAAGCTATAGGACCATAAGTGGAAGTGCCCTAGGCTCTGTTGCTTTGTTTTTTAGATGTTTCAGGAAACACCATACACTTCTCCGGAGTGTCTGTTGGCAATTTACATCCCGCCCATCAGCATAACAAGGCTCCCAGTTCTCCATGGCCTGTCCTCCCTTTCTGGATTTTACACTTTTTTCAGATAGCCCTTTGACCGGGGGGAAGTGAGACTTCATTGTAGTGCAGATTTCCTTTGCAAGCTTGCTTGGTTGGCCAAAAAGGGCGTATGCGTTTTTTCCTGAATATATTCAGGAAAAAACGCATACGCCCTTTTTGGCCAAGTGCATCATTGTGGACGTTCTGCCTCTTTTCCTATGCTTTCAATGCAATTCCAGTCTACCTCCTGAAATCGGTTTCCTGCAATTCTGCCCCGCTTTCAAGTCCTCTTGGCAGCCTTACTTCAGTATATTTTTGGACGATAGCTGTCATTTATAACTCTGCAGGTTTGTGAATTACAGTGCCCCTGAGCTCCTTTCTTCAACTCGCTTTCTTTTGAGCTGGCCGCAACACCGCAGGATGGCTTCAGGCCCTAATCTGGTTCCGGCACGGCACGCTGAGCCTTTGGTTAATTCCTCTTCCTGGTGGGAAATGAGAGTTAAATTTGCCCGTCCAGACACCTCCAGCTAGTCTCTCATTGGTTCTCGCTATTCCTGTTCATCTTCCGCAGAAATTGCAAACTGGGCCAAACAGGAGGTTAAAGGGACTGACTCTCCAAGTCGGGAGGGTGTTAGTAAAGCGTCTGGAATGTTGCACCCGAGTACCAGGGTACGAAAACTGAGACATATTTGAACACGTCTCCCGATCACATGATTGATCATACTCTAGGTTCCACATGCATGTTTTAGCTGAAGGAAGAATACCTTAAACCTGGGTAGTTGAAACCCGTGGAATGGGTACCATGCAATATGACTTCAAAGGGTCTTCATTTGCTCACCGAACCTCTCCAATCCTATCACTGCTGCGTTTATGCCCCTGTACACATGCTTGATTCTCTTTCGGAGACATAGCAATCCATAGGTTTTAAGATACTTACTAGTCAGGTACATTCTTAGGCATTTAATATGCGGTGTTGAGTCCATTTCGTTGAGCAAGGAGTAGCTCTTGTCTATTCCATATTTGGCTTAAGGAACTTTATCTGTGCTCATTTCAATCTCTGGTTTTATGCAGCACCCCAACTCACCTTTCCCCTTAAGCAAGCATAAGTTGGTTTTCTAAATTTGAGACCCTGTTCTGTTCTGTAATTCAGTTCCTGTGTAGCCAAGTTTACATTCCGTGTATTACTGATATCTTATGATGTTTCTTTTTCTGTGTGACTTATTTCAGTTAGAATCATCATACCTGAATCCACTCATTGTGCTGCTAAGGGCCTGATGACATAGATTTCATTGCTGAGTGATATTGCTTTGTAAGTAAATACCACAACTTCTTTATCCATTTTTCACTTTCTGCGATGTTGAACTTGTACGGTAAACGAGGTTCTTGTAAACAGAGGCGTCCCAAACTTTGGGGTGGCTGTGTCTTTTTGATTTTAATTTCCCTAAGCTATAGGACCATAAGTGGAAGTGCCCTAGGCTCTGTTGCTTTGTTTTTTAGATGTTTCAGGAAACACCATACACTTCTCCGGAGTGTCTGTTGGCAATTTACATCCCGCCCATCAGCATAACAAGGCTCCCAGTTCTCCATGGCCTGTCCTCCCTTTCTGGATTTTACACTTTTTTCAGATAGCCCTTTGACCGGGGGGAAGTGAGACTTCATTGTAGTGCAGATTTCCTTTGCAAGCTTGCTTGGTTGGCCAAAAAGGGCGTATGCGTTTTTTCCTGAATATATTCAGGAAAAAACGCATACGCCCTTTTTGGCCAAGTGCATCATTGTGGACGTTCTGCCTCTTTTCCTATGCTTTCAATGCAATTCCAGTCTACCTCCTGAAATCGGTTTCCTGCAATTCTGCCCCGCTTTCAAGTCCTCTTGGCAGCCTTACTTCAGTATATTTTTGGACGATAGCTGTCATTTATAACTCTGCAGGTTTGTGAATTACAGTGCCCCTGAGCTCCTTTCTTCAACTCGCTTTCTTTTGAGCTGGCCGCAACACCGCAGGATGGCTTCAGGCCCTAATCTGGTTCCGGCACGGCACGCTGAGCCTTTGGTTAATTCCTCTTCCTGGTGGGAAATGAGAGTTAAATTTGCCCGTCCAGACACCTCCAGCTAGTCTCTCATTGGTTCTCGCTATTCCTGTTCATCTTCCGCAGAAATTGCAAACTGGGCCAAACAGGAGGTTAAAGGGACTGACTCTCCAAGTCGGGAGGGTGTTAGTAAAGCGTCTGGAATGTTGCACCCGAGTACCAGGGTACGAAAACTGAGACATATTTGAACACGTCTCCCGATCACATGGTTGATCATACTCTAGGTTCCACATGCATGTTTTAGCTGAAGGAAGAATACCTTAAACCTGGGTAGTTGAAACCCGTGGAATGGGTACCATGCAATATGACTTCAAAGGGTCTTCATTTGCTCACCGAACCTCTCCAATCCTATCACTGCTGCGTTTATGCCCCTGTACACATGCTTGATTCTCTTTCGGAGACATAGCAATCCATAGGTTTTAAGATACTTACTAGTCAGGTACATTCTTAGGCATTTAATATGCGGTGTTGAGTCCATTTCGTTGAGCAAGGAGTAGCTCTTGTCTATTCCATATTTGGCTTAAGGAACTTTATCTGTGCTCATTTCAATCTCTGGTTTTATGCAGCACCCCAACTCACCTTTCCCCTTAAGCAAGCATAAGTTGGTTTTCTAAATTTGAGACCCTGTTCTGTTCTGTAATTCAGTTCCTGTGTAGCCAAGTTTACATTCCGTGTATTACTGATATCTTATGATGTTTCTTTTTCTGTGTGACTTATTTCAGTTAGAATCATCATACCTGAATCCACTCATTGTGCTGCTAAGGGCCTGATGACATAGATTTCATTGCTGAGTGATATTGCTTTGTAAGTAAATACCACAACTTCTTTATCCATTTTTCACTTTCTGCGATGTTGAACTTGTACTGTAAACGAGGTTCTTGTAAACAGAGGCGTCCCAAACTTTGGGGTGGCTGTGTCTTTTTGATTTTAATTTCCCTAAGCTATAGGACCATAAGTGGAAGTGCCCTAGGCTCTGTTGCTTTGTTTTTTAGATGTTTCAGGAAACACCATACACTTCTCCCGAGTGTCTGTTGGCAATTTACATCCCGCCCATCAGCATAACAAGGCTCCCAGTTCTCCATGGCCTGTCCTGCCTTTCTGGATTTTACACTTTTTTCAGATGGCCCTTTTGACCGGGGGGAAGTGAGACTTCATTGTAGTGCAGATTTCCTTTGCAAGCTTGCTTGGTTGGCCAAAAAGGGCGTATGCGTTTTTTCCTGAATATATTCAGGAAAAAACGCATACGCCCTTTTTGGCCAAGTGCATCATTGTGGACGTTCTGCCTCTTTTCCTATGCTTTCAATGCAATTCCAGTCTACCTCCTGAAATCGGTTTCCTGCAATTCTGCCCCGCTTTCAAGTCCTCTTGGCAGCCTTACTTCAGTATATTTTTGGACGATAGCTGTCATTTATAACTCTGCAGGTTTGTGAATTACAGTGCCCCTGAGCTCCTTTCTTCAACTCGCTTTCTTTTGAGCTGGCCGCAACACCGCAGGATGGCTTCAGGCCCTAATCTGGTTCCGGCACGGCACGCTGAGCCTTTGGTTAATTCCTCTTCCTGGTGGGAAATGAGAGTTAAATTTGCCCGTCCAGACACCTCCAGCTAGTCTCTCATTGGTTCTCGCTATTCCTGTTCATCTTCCGCAGAAATTGCAAACTGGGCCAAACAGGAGGTTAAAGGGACTGACTCTCCAAGTCGGGAGGGTGTTAGTAAAGCGTCTGGAATGTTGCACCCGAGTACCAGGGTACGAAAACTGAGACATATTTGAACACGTCTCCCGATCACATGGTTGATCATACTCTAGGTTCCACATGCATGTTTTAGCTGAAGGAAGAATACCTTAAACCTGGGTAGTTGAAACCCGTGGAATGGGTACCATGCAATATGACTTCAAAGGGTCTTCATTTGCTCACCGAACCTCTCCAATCCTATCACTGCTGCGTTTATGCCCCTGTACACATGCTTGATTCTCTTTCGGAGACATAGCAATCCATAGGTTTTAAGATACTTACTAGTCAGGTACATTCTTAGGCATTTAATATGCGGTGTTGAGTCCATTTCGTTGAGCAAGGAGTAGCTCTTGTCTATTCCATATTTGGCTTAAGGAACTTTATCTGTGCTCATTTCAATCTCTGGTTTTATGCAGCACCCCAACTCACCTTTCCCCTTAAGCAAGCATAAGTTGGTTTTCTAAATTTGAGACCCTATTCTGTTCTGTAATTCAGTTCCTGTGTAGCCAAGTTTACATTCCGTGTATTACTGATATCTTATGATGTTTCTTTTTCTGTGTGACTTATTTCAGTTAGAATCATCATACCTGAATCCACTCATTGTGCTGCTAAGGGCCTGATGACATAGATTTCATTGCTGAGTGATATTGCTTTGTAAGTAAATACCACAACTTCTTTATCCATTTTTCACTTTCTGCGATGTTGAACTTGTACGCTAAACGAGGTTCTTGTAAACAGAGGCGTCCCAAACTTTGGGGTGGCTGTGTCTTTTTGATTTTAATTTCCCTAAGCTATAGGACCATAAGTGGAAGTGCCCTAGGCTCTGTTGCTTTGTTTTTTAGATGTTTCAGGAAACACCATACACTTCTCCCGAGTGTCTGTTGGCAATTTACATCCCGCCCATCAGCATAACAAGGCTCCCAGTTCTCCATGGCCTGTCCTGCCTTTCTGGATTTTACACTTTTTTCAGATGGCCCTTTTGACCGGGGGGAAGTGAGACTTCATTGTAGTGCAGATTTCCTTTGCAAGCTTGCTTGGTTGGCCAAAAAGGGCGTATGCGTTTTTTCCTGAATATATTCAGGAAAAAACGCATACGCCCTTTTTGGCCAAGTGCATCATTGTGGACGTTCTGCCTCTTTTCCTATGCTTTCAATGCAATTCCAGTCTGCCTCCTGAAATCGGTTTCCTGCAATTCTGTCCCGCTTTCAAGTCCTCTTGGCAGCCTTACTTCAGTATATTTTTGGACGATAGCTGTCATTTATAACTCTGCAGGTTTGTGAATTACAGTGCCCCTGAGCTCCTTTCTTCAACTCGCTTTCTTTTGAGCTGGCCGCAACACCGCAGGATGGCTTCAGGCCCTAATCTGGTTCCGGCACGGCACGCTGAGCCTTTGGTTAATTCCTCTTCCTGGTGGGAAATGAGAGTTAAATTTGCCCGTCCAGACACCTCCAGCTAGTCTCTCATTGGTTCTCGCTATTCCTGTTCATCTTCCGCAGAAATTGCAAACTGGGCCAAACAGGAGGTTAAAGGGACTGACTCTCCAAGTCGGGAGGGTGTTAGTAAAGCGTCTGGAATGTTGCACCCGAGTACCAGGGTACGAAAACTGAGACATATTTGAACACGTCTCCCGATCACATGGTTGATCATACTCTAGGTTCCACATGCATGTTTTAGCTGAAGGAAGAATACCTTAAACCTGGGTAGTTGAAACCCGTGGAATGGGTACCATGCAATATGACTTCAAAGGGTCTTCATTTGCTCACCGAACCTCTCCAATCCTATCACTGCTGCGTTTATGCCCCTGTACACATGCTTGATTCTCTTTCGGAGACATAGCAATCCATAGGTTTTAAGATACTTACTAGTCAGGTACATTCTTAGGCATTTAATATGCGGTGTTGAGTTCATTTCGTTGAGCAAGGAGTAGCTCTTGTCTATTCCATATTTGGCTTAAGGAACTTTATCTGTGCTCATTTCAATCTCTGGTTTTATGCAGCACCCCAACTCACCTTTCCCCTTAAGCAAGCATAAGTTGGTTTTCTAAATTTGAGACCCTGTTCTGTTCTGTAATTCAGTTCCTGTGTAGCCAAGTTTACATTCCGTGTATTACTGATATCTTATGATGTTTCTTTTTCTGTGTGACTTATTTCAGTTAGAATCATCATACCTGAATCCACTCATTGTGCTGCTAAGGGCCTGATGACATAGATTTCATTGCTGAGTGATATTGCTTTGTAAGTAAATACCACAACTTCTTTATCCATTTTTCACTTTCTGCGATGTTGAACTTGTACTGTAAACGAGGTTCTTGTAAACAGAGGCGTCCCAAACTTTGGGGTGGCTGTGTCTTTTTGATTTTAATTTCCCTAAGCTATAGGACCATAAGTGGAAGTGCCCTAGGCTCTGTTGCTTTGTTTTTTAGATGTTTCAGGAAACACCATACACTTCTCCCGAGTGTCTGTTGGCAATTTACATCCCACCCATCAGCATAACAAGGCTCCCAGTTCTCCATGGCCTGTCCTGCCTTTCTGGATTTTACACTTTTTTCAGATGGCCCTTTTGACCGGGGGGAAGTGAGACTTCATTGTAGTGCAGATTTCCTTTGCAAGCTTGCTTGGTTGGCCAAAAAGGGCGTGTGCGTTTTTTCCTGAATATATTCAGGAAAAAACGCATACGCACTTTTTGGCCAAGTGCATCATTGTGGACGTTCTGCCTCTTTTCCTATGCTTTCAATGCAATTCCAGTCTACCTCCTGAAATCGGTTTCCTGCAATTCTGCCCCGCTTTCAAGTCCTCTTGGCAGCCTTACTTCAGTATATTTTTGGACGATAGCTGTCATTTATAACTCTGCAGGTTTGTGAATTACAGTGCCCCTGAGCTCCTTTCTTCAACTCGCTTTCTTTTGAGCTGGCCGCAACACCGCAGGATGGCTTCAGGCCCTAATCTGGTTCCGGCACGGCACGCTGAGCCTTTGGTTAATTCCTCTTCCTGGTGGGAAATGAGAGTTAAATTTGCCCGTCCAGACACCTCCAGCTAGTCTCTCATTGGTTCTCGCTATTCCTGTTCATCTTCTGCAGAAATTGCAAACTGGGCCAAACAGGAGGTTAAAGGGACTGACTCTCCAAGTCGGGAGGGTGTTAGTAAAGCGTCTGGAATGTTGCACCCGAGTACCAGGGTACGAAAACTGAGACATATTTGAACACGTCTCCCGATCACATGGTTGATCATACTCTAGGTTCCACATGCATGTTTTAGCTGAAGGAAGAATACCTTAAACCTGGGTAGTTGAAACCCGTGGAATGGGTACCATGCAATATGATTTCAAAGGGTCTTCATTTGCTCACCGAACCTCTCCAATCCTATCACTGCTGCATTTATGCCCCTGTACACATGCTTGATTCTCTTTCGGAGACATAGCAATCCATAGGTTTTAAGATACTTACTAGTCAGGTACATTCTTAGGCATTTAATATGCGGTGTTGAGTCCATTTCGTTGAGCAAGGAGTAGCTCTTGTCTATTCCATATTTGGCTTAAGGAACTTTATCTGTGTTCATTTCAATCTCTGGTTTTATGCAGCACCCCAACTCACCTTTCCCCTTAAGCAAGCATAAGTTGGTTTTCTAAATTTGAGACCCTGTTCTGTTCTGTAATTCAGTTCCTGTGTAGCCAAGTTTACATTCCGTGTATTACTGATATCTTATGATGTTTCTTTTTCTGTGTGACTTATTTCAGTTAGAATCATCATACCTGAATCTACTCATTGTGCTGCTAAGGGCCTGATGACATAGATTTCATTGCTGAGTGATATTGCTTTGTAAGTAAATACCACAACTTCTTTATCCATTTTTCACTTTCTGCGATGTTGAACTTGTACTGTAAACGAGGTTCTTGTAAACAGAGGTGTCCCAAACTTTGGGGTGGCTGTGTCTTTTTGATTTTAATTTCCCTAAGCTATAGGACCATAAGTGGAAGTGCCCTAGGCTCTGTTGCTTTGTTTTTTAGATGTTTCAGGAAACACCATACACTTCTCCGGAGTGTCTGTTGGCAATTTACATCCCGCCCATCAGCATAACAAGGCTCCCAGTTCTCCATGGCCTGTCCTGCCTTTCTGGATTTTACACTTTTTTCAGATGGCCCTTTTGACCGGGGGGAAGTGAGACTTCATTGTAGTGCAGATTTCCTTTGCAAGCTTGCTTGGTTGGCCAAAAAGGGCGTATGCGTTTTTTCCTGAATATATTCAGGAAAAAACGCATACGCCCTTTTTGGCCAAGTGCATCATTGTGGACGTTCTGCCTCTTTTCCTATGCTTTCAATGCAATTCCAGTCTACCTCCTGAAATCGGTTTCCTGCAATTCTGCCCCGCTTTCAAGTCCTCTTGGCAGCCTTACTTCAGTATATTTTTGGACGATAGCTGTCATTTATAACTCTGCAGGTTTGTGAATTACAGTGCCCCTGAGCTCCTTTCTTCAACTCGCTTTCTTTTGAGCTGGCCGCAACACCGCAGGATGGCTTCAGGCCCTAATCTGGTTCCGGCACGGCACGCTGAGCCTTTGGTTAATTCCTCTTCCTGGTGGGAAATGAGAGTTAAATTTGCCCGTCCAGACACCTCCAGCTAGTCTCTCATTGGTTCTCGCTATTCCTGTTCATCTTCCGCAGAAATTGCAAACTGGGCCAAACAGGAGGTTAAAGGGACTGACTCTCCAAGTCGGGAGGGTGTTAGTAAAGCGTCTGGAATGTTGCACCCGAGTACCAGGGTACGAAAACTGAGACATATTTGAACACGTCTCCCGATCACATGGTTGATCATACTCTAGGTTCCACATGCATATTTTAGCTGAAGGAAGAATACCTTAAACCTGGGTAGTTGAAACCCGTGGAATGGGTACCATGCAATATGACTTCAAAGGGTCTTCATTTGCTCACCGAACCTCTCCAATCCTATCACTGCTGCGTTTATGCCCCTGTACACATGCTTGATTCTCTTTCGGAGACATAGCAATCCATAGGTTTTAAGATACTTACTAGTCAGGTACATTCTTAGGCATTTAATATGCGGTGTTGAGTCCATTTCGTTGAGCAAGGAGTAGCTCTTGTCTATTCCATATTTGGCTTAAGGAACTTTATCTGTGCTCATTTCAATCTCTGGTTTTATGCAGCACCCCAACTCACCTTTCCCCTTAAGCAAGCATAAGTTGGTTTTCTAAATTTGAGACCCTGTTCTGTTCTGTAATTCAGTTCCTGTGTAGCCAAGTTTACATTCCGTGTATTACTGATATCTTATGATGTTTCTTTTTCTGTGTGACTTATTTCAGTTAGAATCATCATACCTGAATCCACTCATTGTGCTGCTAAGGGCCTGATGACATAGATTTCATTGCTGAGTGATATTGCTTTGTAAGTAAATACCACAACTTCTTTATCCATTTTTCACTTTCTGCGATGTTGAACTTGTACGCTAAACGAGGTTCTTGTAAACAGAGGCATCCCAAACTTTGGGGTGGCTGTGTCTTTTTGATTTTAATTTCCCTAAGCTATAGGACCATAAGTGGAAGTGCCCTAGGCTCTGTTGCTTTGTTTTTTAGATGTTTCAGGAAACACCATACACTTCTCCCGAGTGTCTGTTGGCAATTTACATCCCGCCCATCAGCATAACAAGGCTCCCAGTTCTCCATGGCCTGTCCTCCCTTTCTGGATTTTACACTTTTTTCAGATAGCCCTTTGACCGGGGGGAAGTGAGACTTCATTGTAGTGCAGATTTCCTTTGCAAGCTTGCTTGGTTGGCCAAAAAGGGCGTATGCGTTTTTTCCTGAATATATTCAGGAAAAAACGCATACGCCCTTTTTGGCCAAGTGCATCATTGTGGACGTTCTGCCTCTTTTCCTATGCTTTCAATGCAATTCCAGTCTACCTCCTGAAATCGGTTTCCTGCAATTCTGCCCCGCTTTCAAGTCCTCTTGGCAGCCTTACTTCAGTATATTTTTGGACGATAGCTGTCATTTATAACTCTGCAGGTTTGTGAATTACAGTGCCCCTGAGCTCCTTTCTTCAACTCGCTTTCTTTTGAGCTGGCCGCAACACCGCAGGATGGCTTCAGGCCCTAATCTGGTTCCGGCACGGCACGCTGAGCCTTTGGTTAATTCCTCTTCCTGGTGGGAAATGAGAGTTAAATTTGCCCGTCCAGACACCTCCAGCTAGTCTCTCATTGGTTCTCGCTATTCCTGTTCATCTTCCGCAGAAATTGCAAACTGGGCCAAACAGGAGGTTAAAGGGACTGACTCTCCAAGTCGGGAGGGTGTTAGTAAAGCGTCTGGAATGTTGCACCCGAGTACCAGGGTACGAAAACTGAGACATATTTGAACACGTCTCCCGATCACATGGTTGATCATACTCTAGGTTCCACATGCATGTTTTAGCTGAAGGAAGAATACCTTAAACCTGGGTAGTTGAAACCCGTGGAATGGGTACCATGCAATATGACTTCAAAGGGTCTTCATTTGCTCACCGAACCTCTCCAATCCTATCACTGCTGCGTTTATGCCCCTGTACACATGCTTGATTCTCTTTCGGAGACATAGCAATCCATAGGTTTTAAGATACTTACTAGTCAGGTACATTCTTAGGCATTTAATATGCGGTGTTGAGTCCATTTCGTTGAGCAAGGAGTAGCTCTTGTCTATTCCATATTTGGCTTAAGGAACTTTATCTGTGCTCATTTCAATCTCTGGTTTTATGCAGCACCCCAACTCACCTTTCCCCTTAAGCAAGCATAAGTTGGTTTTCTAAATTTGAGACCCTGTTCTGTTCTGTAATTCAGTTCCTGTGTAGCCAAGTTTACATTCCGTGTATTACTGATATCTTATGATGTTTCTTTTTCTGTGTGACTTATTTCAGTTAGAATCATCATACCTGAATCCACTCATTGTGCTGCTAAGGGCCTGATGACATAGATTTCATTGCTGAGTGATATTGCTTTGTAAGTAAATACCACAACTTCTTTATCCATTTTTCACTTTCTGCGATGTTGAACTTGTACGCTAAACGAGGTTCTTGTAAACAGAGGCGTCCCAAACTTTGGGGTGGCTGTGTCTTTTTGATTTTAATTTCCCTAAGCTATAGGACCATAAGTGGAAGTGCCCTAGGCTCTGTTGCTTTGTTTTTTAGATGTTTCAGGAAACACCATACACTTCTCCGGAGTGTCTGTTGGCAATTTACATCCCGCCCATCAGCATAACAAGGCTCCCAGTTCTCCATGGCCTGTCCTCCCTTTCTGGATTTTACACTTTTTTCAGATAGCCCTTTGACCGGGGGGAAGTGAGACTTCATTGTAGTGCAGATTTCCTTTGCAAGCTTGCTTGGTTGGCCAAAAAGGGCGTATGCGTTTTTTCCTGAATATATTCAGGAAAAAACGCATACACCCTTTTTGGCCAAGTGCATCATTGTGGACGTTCTGCCTCTTTTCCTATGCTTTCAATGCAATTCCAGTCTACCTCCTGAAATCGGTTTCCTGCAATTCTGCCCCGCTTTCAAGTCCTCTTGGCAGCCTTACTTCAGTATATTTTTGGACGATAGCTGTCATTTATAACTCTGCAGGTTTGTGAATTACAGTGCCCCTGAGCTCCTTTCTTCAACTCGCTTTCTTTTGAGCTGGCCGCAACACCGCAGGATGGCTTCAGGCCCTAATCTGGTTCCGGCACGGCACGCTGAGCCTTTGGTTAATTCCTCTTCCTGGTGGGAAATGAGAGTTAAATTTGCCCGTCCAGACACCTCCAGCTAGTCTCTCATTGGTTCTCGCTATTCCTGTTCATCTTCCGCAGAAATTGCAAACTGGGCCAAACAGGAGGTTAAAGGGACTGACTCTCCAAGTCGGGAGGGTGTTAGTAAAGCGTCTGGAATGTTGCACCCGAGTACCAGGGTACGAAAACTGAGACATATTTGAACACGTCTCCCGATCACATGGTTGATCATACTCTAGGTTCCACATGCATGTTTTAGCTGAAGGAAGAATACCTTAAACCTGGGTAGTTGAAACCCGTGGAATGGGTACCATGCAATATGACTTCAAAGGGTCTTCATTTGCTCACCGAACCTCTCCAATCCTATCACTGCTGCGTTTATGCCCCTGTACACATGCTTGATTCTCTTTCGGAGACATAGCAATCCATAGGTTTTAAGATACTTACTAGTCAGGTACATTCTTAGGCATTTAATATGCGGTGTTGAGTCCATTTCGTTGAGCAAGGAGTAGCTCTTGTCTATTCCATATTTGGCTTAAGGAACTTTATCTGTGCTCATTTCAATCTCTGGTTTTATGCAGCACCCCAACTCACCTTTCCCCTTAAGCAAGCATAAGTTGGTTTTCTAAATTTGAGACCCTGTTCTGTTCTGTAATTCAGTTCCTGTGTAGCCAAGTTTACATTCCGTGTATTACTGATATCTTATGATGTTTCTTTTTCTGTGTGACTTATTTCAGTTAGAATCATCATACCTGAATCCACTCATTGTGCTTCTAAGGGCCTGATGACATAGATTTCATTGCTGAGTGATATTGCTTTGTAAGTAAATACCACAACTTCTTTATCCATTTTTCACTTTCTGCGATGTTGAACTTGTACGCTAAACGAGGTTCTTGTAAACAGAGGCGTCCCAAACTTTGGGGTGGCTGTGTCTTTTTGATTTTAATTTCCCTAAGCTATAGGACCATAAGTGGAAGTGCCCTAGGCTCTGTTGCTTTGTTTTTTAGATGTTTCAGGAAACACCATACACTTCTCCGGAGTGTCTGTTGGCAATTTACATCCCGCCCATCAGCATAACAAGGCTCCCAGTTCTCCATGGCCTGTCCTCCCTTTCTGGATTTTACACTTTTTTCAGATAGCCCTTTGACCGGGGGGAAGTGAGACTTCATTGTAGTGCAGATTTCCTTTGCAAGCTTGCTTGGTTGGCCAAAAAGGGCGTATGCGTTTTTTCCTGAATATATTCAGGAAAAAACGCATACACCCTTTTTGGCCAAGTGCATCATTGTGGACGTTCTGCCTCTTTTCCTATGCTTTCAATGCAATTCCAGTCTACCTCCTGAAATCGGTTTCCTGCAATTCTGCCCCGCTTTCAAGTCCTCTTGGCAGCCTTACTTCAGTATATTTTTGGACGATAGCTGTCATTTATAACTCTGCAGGTTTGTGAATTACAGTGCCCCTGAGCTCCTTTCTTCAACTCGCTTTCTTTTGAGCTGGCCGCAACACCGCAGGATGGCTTCAGGCCCTAATCTGGTTCCGGCACGGCACGCTGAGCCTTTGGTTAATTCCTCTTCCTGGTGGGAAATGAGAGTTAAATTTGCCCGTCCAGACACCTCCAGCTAGTCTCTCATTGGTTCTCGCTATTCCTGTTCATCTTCCGCAGAAATTGCAAACTGGGCCAAACAGGAGGTTAAAGGGACTGACTCTCCAAGTCGGGAGGGTGTTAGTAAAGCGTCTGGAATGTTGCACCCGAGTACCAGGGTACGAAAACTGAGACATATTTGAACACGTCTCCCGATCACATGGTTGATCATACTCTAGGTTCCACATGCATGTTTTAGCTGAAGGAAGAATACCTTAAACCTGGGTAGTTGAAACCCGTGGAATGGGTACCATGCAATATGACTTCAAAGGGTCTTCATTTGCTCACCGAACCTCTCCAATCCTATCACTGCTGCGTTTATGCCCCTGTACACATGCTTGATTCTCTTTCGGAGACATAGCAATCCATAGGTTTTAAGATACTTACTAGTCAGGTACATTCTTAGGCATTTAATATGCGGTGTTGAGTCCATTTCGTTGAGCAAGGAGTAGCTCTTGTCTATTCCATATTTGGCTTAAGGAACTTTATCTGTGCTCATTTCAATCTCTGGTTTTATGCAGCACCCCAACTCACCTTTCCCCTTAAGCAAGCATAAGTTGGTTTTCTAAATTTGAGACCCTGTTCTGTTCTGTAATTCAGTTCCTGTGTAGCCAAGTTTACATTCCGTGTATTACTGATATCTTATGATGTTTCTTTTTCTGTGTGACTTATTTCAGTTAGAATCATCATACCTGAATCCACTCATTGTGCTGCTAAGGGCCTGATGACATAGATTTCATTGCTGAGTGATATTGCTTTGTAAGTAAATACCACAACTTCTTTATCCATTTTTCACTTTCTGCGATGTTGAACTTGTACTGTAAACGAGGTTCTTGTAAACAGAGGCGTCCCAAACTTTGGGGTGGCTGTGTCTTTTTGATTTTAATTTCCCTAAGCTATAGGACCATAAGTGGAAGTGCCCTAGGCTCTGTTGCTTTGTTTTTTAGATGTTTCAGGAAACACCATACACTTCTCCCGAGTGTCTGTTGGCAATTTACATCCCGCCCATCAGCATAACAAGGCTCCCAGTTCTCCATGGCCTGTCCTGCCTTTCTGGATTTTACACTTTTTTCAGATGGCCCTTTTGACCGGGGGGAAGTGAGACTTCATTGTAGTGCAGATTTCCTTTGCAAGCTTGCTTGGTTGGCCAAAAAGGGCGTATGCGTTTTTTCCTGAATATATTCAGGAAAAAACGCATACGCCCTTTTTGGCCAAGTGCATCATTGTGGACGTTCTGCCTCTTTTCCTATGCTTTCAATGCAATTCCAGTCTACCTCCTGAAATCGGTTTCCTGCAATTCTGCCCCGCTTTCAAGTCCTCTTGGCAGCCTTACTTCAGTATATTTTTGGACGATAGCTGTCATTTATAACTCTGCAGGTTTGTGAATTACAGTGCCCCTGAGCTCCTTTCTTCAACTCGCTTTCTTTTGAGCTGGCCGCAACACCGCAGGATGGCTTCAGGCCCTAATCTGGTTCCGGCACGGCACGCTGAGCCTTTGGTTAATTCCTCTTCCTGGTGGGAAATGAGAGTTAAATTTGCCCGTCCAGACACCTCCAGCTAGTCTCTCATTGGTTCTCGCTATTCCTGTTCATCTTCCGCAGAAATTGCAAACTGGGCCAAACAGGAGGTTAAAGGGACTGACTCTCCAAGTCGGGAGGGTGTTAGTAAAGCGTCTGGAATGTTGCACCCGAGTACCAGGGTACGAAAACTGAGACATATTTGAACACGTCTCCCGATCACATGGTTGATCATACTCTAGGTTCCACATGCATGTTTTAGCTGAAGGAAGAATACCTTAAACCTGGGTAGTTGAAACCCGTGGAATGGGTACCATGCAATATGACTTCAAAGGGTCTTCATTTGCTCACCGAACCTCTCCAATCCTATCACTGCTGCGTTTATGCCCCTGTACACATGCTTGATTCTCTTTCGGAGACATAGCAATCCATAGGTTTTAAGATACTTACTAGTCAGGTACATTCTTAGGCATTTAATATGCGGTGTTGAGTCCATTTCGTGGAGCAAGGAGTAGCTCTTGTCTATTCCATATTTGGCTTAAGGAACTTTATCTGTGCTCATTTCAATCTCTGGTTTTATGCAGCACCCCAACTCACCTTTCCCCTTAAGCAAGCATAAGTTGGTTTTCTAAATTTGTGACCCTATTCTGTTCTGTAATTCAGTTCCTGTGTAGCCAAGTTTACATTCCGTGTATTACTGATATCTTATGATGTTTCTTTTTCTGTGTGACTTATTTCAGTTAGAATCATCATACCTGAATCCACTCATTGTGCTGCTAAGGGCCTGATGACATAGATTTCATTGCTGAGTGATATTGCTTTGTAAGTAAATACCACAACTTCTTTATCCATTTTTCACTTTCTGCGATGTTGAACTTGTACTGTAAACGAGGTTCTTGTAAACAGAGGCGTCCCAAACTTTGGGGTGGCTGTGTCTTTTTGATTTTAATTTCCCTAAGCTATAGGACCATAAGTGGAAGTGCCCTAGGCTCTGTTGCTTTGTTTTTTAGATGTTTCAGGAAACACCATACACTTCTCCCGAGTGTCTGTTGGCAATTTACATCCCACCCATCAGCATAACAAGGCTCCCAGTTCTCCATGGCCTGTCCTGCCTTTCTGGATTTTACACTTTTTTCAGATGGCCCTTTTGACCGGGGGGAAGTGAGACTTCATTGTAGTGCAGATTTCCTTTGCAAGCTTGCTTGGTTGGCCAAAAAGGGCGTGTGCGTTTTTTCCTGAATATATTCAGGAAAAAACGCATACGCACTTTTTGGCCAAGTGCATCATTGTGGACGTTCTGCCTCTTTTCCTATGCTTTCAATGCAATTCCAGTCTACCTCCTGAAATCGGTTTCCTGCAATTCTGCCCCACTTTCAAGTCCTCTTGGCAGCCTTACTTCAGTATATTTTTGGACGATAGCTGTAATTTATAACTCTGCAGGTTTGTGAATTACAGTGCCCCTGAGCTCCTTTCTTCAACTCGCTTTCTTTTGAGCTGGCCGCAACACCGCAGGATGGCTTCAGGCCCTAATCTGGTTCCGGCACGGCACGCTGAGCCTTTGGTTAATTCCTCTTCCTGGTGGGAAATGAGAGTTAAATTTGCCCGTCCAGACACCTCCAGCTAGTCTCTCATTGGTTCTCGCTATTCCTGTTCATCTTCTGCAGAAATTGCAAACTGGGCCAAACAGGAGGTTAAAGGGACTGACTCTCCAAGTCGGGAGGGTGTTAGTAAAGCATCTGGAATGTTGCACCCGAGTACCAGGGTACGAAAACTGAGACATATTTGAACACGTCTCCCGATCACATGGTTGATCATACTCTAGGTTCCACATGCATGTTTTAGCTGAAGGAAGAATACCTTAAACCTGGGTAGTTGAAACCCGTGGAATGGGTACCATGCAATATGATTTCAAAGGGTCTTCATTTGCTCACCGAACCTCTCCAATCCTATCACTGCTGCATTTATGCCCCTGTACACATGCTTGATTCTCTTTCGGAGACATAGCAATCCATAGGTTTTAAGATACTTACTAGTCAGGTACATTCTTAGGCATTTAATATGCGGTGTTGAGTCCATTTCGTTGAGCAAGGAGTAGCTCTTGTCTATTCCATATTTGGCTTAAGGAACTTTATCTGTGTTCATTTCAATCTCTGGTTTTATGCAGCACCCCAACTCACCTTTCCCCTTAAGCAAGCATAAGTTGGTTTTCTAAATTTGAGACCCTGTTCTGTTCTGTAATTCAGTTCCTGTGTAGCCAAGTTTACATTCCGTGTATTACTGATATCTTATGATGTTTCTTTTTCTGTGTGACTTATTTCAGTTAGAATCATCATACCTGAATCTACTCATTGTGCTGCTAAGGGCCTGATGACATAGATTTCATTGCTGAGTGATATTGCTTTGTAAGTAAATACCACAACTTCTTTATCCATTTTTCACTTTCTGCGATGTTGAACTTGTACTGTAAACGAGGTTCTTGTAAACAGAGGTGTCCCAAACTTTGGGGTGGCTGTGTCTTTTTGATTTTAATTTCCCTAAGCTATAGGACCATAAGTGGAAGTGCCCTAGGCTCTGTTGCTTTGTTTTTTAGATGTTTCAGGAAACACCATACACTTCTCCGGAGTGTCTGTTGGCAATTTACATCCCGCCCATCAGCATAACAAGGCTCCCAGTTCTCCATGGCCTGTCCTGTCTTTCTGGATTTTACACTTTTTTCAGATGGCCCTTTTGACCGGGGGGAAGTGAGACTTCATTGTAGTGCAGATTTCCTTTGCAACCTTGCTTGGTTGGCCAAAAAGGGCGTATGCGTTTTTTCCTGAATATATTCAGGAAAAAACGCATACGCCCTTTTTGGCCAAGTGCATCATTGTGGACGTTCTGCCTCTTTTCCTATGCTTTCAATGCAATTCCAGTCTACCTCCTGAAATCGGTTTCCTGCAATTCTGCCCCGCTTTCAAGTCCTCTTGGCAGCCTTACTTCAGTATATTTTTGGACGATAGCTGTCATTTATAACTCTGCAGGTTTGTGAATTACAGTGCCCCTGAGCTCCTTTCTTCAACTCGCTTTCTTTTGAGCTGGCCGCAACACCGCAGGATGGCTTCAGGCCCTAATCTGGTTCCGGCACGGCACGCTGAGCCTTTGGTTAATTCCTCTTCCTGGTGGGAAATGAGAGTTAAATTTGCCCGTCCAGACACCTCCAGCTAGTCTCTCATTGGTTCTCGCTATTCCTGTTCATCTTCCGCAGAAATTGCAAACTGGGCCAAACAGGAGGTTAAAGGGACTGACTCTCCAAGTCGGGAGGGTGTTAATAAAGCGTCTGGAATGTTGCACCCGAGTACCAGGGTACGAAAACTGAGACATATTTGAACACGTCTCCCGATCACATGGTTGATCATACTCTAGGTTCCACATGCATATTTTAGCTGAAGGAAGAATACCTTAAACCTGGGTAGTTGAAACCCGTGGAATGGGTACCATGCAATATGACTTCAAAGGGTCTTCATTTGCTCACCGAACCTCTCCAATCCTATCACTGCTGCGTTTATGCCCCTGTACACATGCTTGATTCTCTTTCGGAGACATAGCAATCCATAGGTTTTAAGATACTTACTAGTCAGGTACATTCTTAGGCATTTAATATGCGGTGTTGAGTCCATTTCGTTGAGCAAGGAGTAGCTCTTGTCTATTCCATATTTGGCTTAAGGAACTTTATCTGTGCTCATTTCAATCTCTGGTTTTATGCAGCACCCCAACTCACCTTTCCCCTTAAGCAAGCATAAGTTGGTTTTCTAAATTTGAGACCCTGTTCTGTTCTGTAATTCAGTTCCTGTGTAGCCAAGTTTACATTCCGTGTATTACTGATATCTTATGATGTTTCTTTTTCTGTGTGACTTATTTCAGTTAGAATCATCATACCTGAATCCACTCATTGTGCTGCTAAGGGCCTGATGACATAGATTTCATTGCTGAGTGATATTGCTTTGTAAGTAAATACCACAACTTCTTTATCCATTTTTCACTTTCTGCGATGTTGAACTTGTACTGTAAACGAGGTTCTTGTAAACAGAGGCGTCCCAAACTTTGGGGTGGCTGTGTCTTTTTGATTTTAATTTCCCTAAGCTATAGGACCATAAGTGGAAGTGCCCTAGGCTCTGTTGCTTTGTTTTTTAGATGTTTCAGGAAACACCATACACTTCTCCCGAGTGTCTGTTGGCAATTTACATCCCGCCCATCAGCATAACAAGGCTCCCAGTTCTCCATGGCCTGTCCTGCCTTTCTGGATTTTACACTTTTTTCAGATGGCCCTTTTGACCGGGGGGAAGTGAGACTTCATTGTAGTGCAGATTTCCTTTTCAAGCTTGCTTGGTTGGCCAAAAAGGGCGTATGCGTTTTTTCCTGAATATATTCAGGAAAAAACGCATACGCCCTTTTTGGCCAAGTGCATCATTGTGGACGTTCTGCCTCTTTTCCTATGCTTTCAATGCAATTCCAGTCTGCCTCCTGAAATCGGTTTCCTGCAATTCTGCCCCGCTTTCAAGTCCTCTTGGCAGCCTTACTTCAGTATATTTTTGGACGATAGCTGTCATTTATAACTCTGCAGGTTTGTGAATTACAGTGCCCCTGAGCTCCTTTCTTCAACTCGCTTTCTTTTGAGCTGGCCGCAACACCGCAGGATGGCTTCAGGCCCTAATCTGGTTCCGGCACGGCACGCTGAGCCTTTGGTTAATTCCTCTTCCTGGTGGGAAATGAGAGTTAAATTTGCCCGTCCAGACACCTCCAGCTAGTCTCTCATTGGTTCTCGCTATTCCTGTTCATCTTCCGCAGAAATTGCAAACTGGGCCAAACAGGAGGTTAAAGGGACTGACTCTCCAAGTCGGGAGGGTGTTAGTAAAGCGTCTGGAATGTTGCACCCGAGTACCAGGGTACGAAAACTGAGACATATTTGAACACGTCTCCCGATCACATGGTTGATCATACTCTAGGTTCCACATGCATGTTTTAGCTGAAGGAAGAATACCTTAAACCTGGGTAGTTGAAACCCGTGGAATGGGTACCATGCAATATGACTTCAAAGGGTCTTCATTTGCTCACCGAACCTCTCCAATCCTATCACTGCTGCGTTTATGCCCCTGTACACATGCTTGATTCTCTTTCGGAGACATAGCAATCCATAGGTTTTAAGATACTTACTAGTCAGGTACATTCTTAGGCATTTAATATGCGGTGTTGAGTTCATTTCGTTGAGCAAGGAGTAGCTCTTGTCTATTCCATATTTGGCTTAAGGAACTTTATCTGTGCTCATTTCAATCTCTGGTTTTATGCAGCACCCCAACTCACCTTTCCCCTTAAGCAAGCATAAGTTGGTTTTCTAAATTTGAGACCCTGTTCTGTTCTGTAATTCAGTTCCTGTGTAGCCAAGTTTACATTCCGTGTATTACTGATATCTTATGATGTTTCTTTTTCTGTGTGACTTATTTCAGTTAGAATCATCATACCTGAATCCACTCATTGTGCTGCTAAGGGCCTGATGACATAGATTTCATTGCTGAGTGATATTGCTTTGTAAGTAAATACCACAACTTCTTTATCCATTTTTCACTTTCTGCGATGTTGAACTTGTACTGTAAACGAGGTTCTTGTAAACAGAGGCGTCCCAAACTTTGGGGTGGCTGTGTCTTTTTGATTTTAATTTCCCTAAGCTATAGGACCATAAGTGGAAGTGCCCTAGGCTCTGTTGCTTTGTTTTTTAGATGTTTCAGGAAACACCATACACTTCTCCCGAGTGTCTGTTGGCAATTTACATCCCACCCATCAGCATAACAAGGCTCCCAGTTCTCCATGGCCTGTCCTGCCTTTCTGGATTTTACACTTTTTTCAGATGGCCCTTTTGACCGGGGGGAAGTGAGACTTCATTGTAGTGCAGATTTCCTTTGCAAGCTTGCTTGGTTGGCCAAAAAGGGCGTGTGCGTTTTTTCCTGAATATATTCAGGAAAAAACGCATACGCACTTTTTGGCCAAGTGCATCATTGTGGACGTTCTGCCTCTTTTCCTATGCTTTCAATGCAATTCCAGTCTACCTCCTGAAATCGGTTTCCTGCAATTCTGCCCCGCTTTCAAGTCCTCTTGGCAGCCTTACTTCAGTATATTTTTGGACGATAGCTGTCATTTATAACTCTGCAGGTTTGTGAATTACAGTGCCCCTGAGCTCCTTTCTTCAACTCGCTTTCTTTTGAGCTGGCCGCAACACCGCAGGATGGCTTCAGGCCCTAATCTGGTTCCGGCACGGCACGCTGAGCCTTTGGTTAATTCCTCTTCCTGGTGGGAAATGAGAGTTAAATTTGCCCGTCCAGACACCTCCAGCTAGTCTCTCATTGGTTCTCGCTATTCCTGTTCATCTTCCGCAGAAATTGCAAACTGGGCCAAACAGGAGGTTAAAGGGACTGACTCTCCAAGTCGGGAGGGTGTTAGTAAAGCGTCTGGAATGTTGCACACAAGTACCAGGGTACGAAAACTGAGACATATTTGAACACGTCTCCCGATCACATGGTTGATCATACTCTAGGTTCCACATGCATGTTTTAGCTGAAGGAAGAATACCTTAAACCTGGGTAGTTGAAACCCGTGGAATGGGTACCATGCAATATGACTTCAAAGGGTCTTCATTTGCTCACCGAACCTCTCCAATCCTATCACTGCTGCGTTTATGCCCCTGTACACATGCTTGATTCTCTTTCGGAGACATAGCAATCCATAGGTTTTAAGATACTTACTAGTCAGGTACATTCTTAGGCATTTAATATGCGGTGTTGAGTCCATTTCGTTGAGCAAGGAGTAGCTCTTGTCTATTCCATATTTGGCTTAAGGAACTTTATCTGTGCTCATTTCAATCTCTGGTTTTATGCAGCACCCCAACTCACCTTTCCCCTTAAGCAAGCATAAGTTGGTTTTCTAAATTTGAGACCCTGTTCTGTTCTGTAATTCAGTTCCTGTGTAGCCAAGTTTACATTCCGTGTATTACTGATATCTTATGATGTTTCTTTTTCTGTGTGACTTATTTCAGTTAGAATCATCATACCTGAATCCACTCATTGTGCTGCTAAGGGCCTGATGACATAGATTTCATTGCTGAGTGATATTGCTTTGTAAGTAAATACCACAACTTCTTTATCCATTTTTCACTTTCTGCGATGTTGAACTTGTACTGTAAATGAGGTTCTTGTAAACAGAGGCGTCCCAAACTTTGGGGTGGCTGTGTCTTTTTGATTTTAATTTCCCTAAGCTATAGGACCATAAGTGGAAGTGCCCTAGGCTCTGTTGCTTTGTTTTTTAGATGTTTCAGGAAACACCATACACTTCTCCCGAGTGTCTGTTGGCAATTTACATCCCGCCCATCAGCATAACAAGGCTCCCAGTTCTCCATGGCCTGTCCTGCCTTTCTGGATTTTACACTTTTTTCAGATGGCCCTTTTGACCGGGGGGAAGTGAGACTTCATTGTAGTGCAGATTTCCTTTGCAAGCTTGCTTGGTTGGCCAAAAAGGGCGTATGCGTTTTTTCCTGAATATATTCAGGAAAAAACGCATACGCCCTTTTTGGCCAAGTGCATCATTGTGGACGTTCTGCCTCTTTTCCTATGCTTTCAATGCAATTCCAGTCTGCCTCCTGAAATCGGTTTCCTGCAATTCTGCCCCGCTTTCAAGTCCTCTTGGCAGCCTTACTTCAGTATATTTTTGGACGATAGCTGTCATTTATAACTCTGCAGGTTTGTGAATTACAGTGCCCCTGAGCTCCTTTCTTCAACTCGCTTTCTTTTGAGCTGGCCGCAACACCGCAGGATGGCTTCAGGCCCTAATCTGGTTCCGGCACGGCACGCTGAGCCTTTGGTTAATTCCTCTTCCTGGTGGGAAATGAGAGTTAAATTTGCCCATCCAGACACCTCCAGCTAGTCTCTCATTGGTTCTCGCTATTCCTGTTCATCTTCCGCAGAAATTGCAAACTGGGCCAAACAGGAGGTTAAAGGGACTGACTCTCCAAGTCGGGAGGGTGTTAGTAAAGCGTCTGGAATGTTGCACCCGAGTACCAGGGTACGAAAACTGAGACATATTTGAACACGTCTCCCGATCACATGGTTGATCATACTCTAGGTTCCACATGCATGTTTTAGCTGAAGGAAGAATACCTTAAACCTGGGTAGTTGAAACCCGTGGAATGGGTACCATGCAATATGACTTCAAAGGGTCTTCATTTGCTCACCGAACCTCTCCAATCCTATCACTGCTGCGTTTATGCCCCTGTACACATGCTTGATTCTCTTTCGGAGACATAGCAATCCATAGGTTTTAAGATACTTACTAGTCAGGTACATTCTTAGGCATTTAATATGCGGTGTTGAGTCCATTTCGTTGAGCAAGGAGTAGCTCTTGTCTATTCCATATTTGGCTTAAGGAACTTTATCTGTGCTCATTTCAATCTCTGGTTTTATGCAGCACCCCAACTCACCTTTCCCCTTAAGCAAGCATAAGTTGGTTTTCTAAATTTGAGACCCTGTTCTGTTCTGTAATTCAGTTCCTGTGTAGCCAAGTTTACATTCCGTGTATTACTGATATCTTATGATGTTTCTTTTTCTGTGTGACTTATTTCAGTTAGAATCATCATACCTGAATCCACTCATTGTGCTGCTAAGGGCCTGATGACATAGATTTCATTGCTGAGTGATATTGCTTTGTAAGTAAATACCACAACTTCTTTATCCATTTTTCACTTTCTGCGATGTTGAACTTGTACGCTAAACGAGGTTCTTGTAAACAGAGGCGTCCCAAACTTTGGGGTGGCTGTGTCTTTTTGATTTTAATTTCCCTAAGCTATAGGACCATAAGTGGAAGTGCCCTAGGCTCTGTTGCTTTGTTTTTTAGATGTTTCAGGAAACACCATACACTTCTCCCGAGTGTCTGTTGGCAATTTACATCCCGCCCATCAGCATAACAAGGCTCCCAGTTCTCCATGGCCTGTCCTGCCTTTCTGGATTTTACACTTTTTTCAGATGGCCCTTTTGACCGGGGGGAAGTGAGACTTCATTGTAGTGCAGATTTCCTTTGCAAGCTTGCTTGGTTGGCCAAAAAGGGCGTGTGCGTTTTTTCCTGAATATATTCAGGAAAAAACGCATACGCCCTTTTTGGCCAAGTGCATCATTGTGGACGTTCTGCCTCTTTTCCTATGCTTTCAATGCAATTCCAGTCTACCTCCTGAAATCGGTTTCCTGCAATTCTGCCCCGCTTTCAAGTCCTCTTGGCAGCCTTACTTCAGTATATTTTTGGACGATAGCTGTCATTTATAACTCTGCAGGTTTGTGAATTACAGTGCCCCTGAGCTCCTTTCTTCAACTCGCTTTCTTTTGAGCTGGCCACAACACCGCAGGATGGCTTCAGGCCCTAATCTGGTTCCGGCACGGCACGCTGAGCCTTTGGTTAATTCCTCTTCCTGGTGGGAAATGAGAGTTAAATTTGCCCGTCCAGACACCTCCAGCTAGTCTCTCATTGGTTCTCGCTATTCCTGTTCATCTTCCGCAGAAATTGCAAACTGGGCCAAACAGGAGGTTAAAGGGACTGACTCTCCAAGTCGGGAGGGTGTTAGTAAAGCGTCTGGAATGTTGCACCCGAGTACCAGGGTACGAAAACTGAGACATATTTGAACACGTCTCCCGATCACATGGTTGATCATACTCTAGGTTCCACATGCATGTTTTAGCTGAAGGAAGAATACCTTAAACCTGGGTAGTTGAAACCCGTGGAATGGGTACCATGCAATATGACTTCAAAGGGTCTTCATTTGCTCACCGAACCTCTCCAATCCTATCACTGCTGCGTTTATGCCCCTGTACACATGCTTGATTCTCTTTCGGAGACATAGCAATCCATAGGTTTTAAGATACTTACTAGTCAGGTACATTCTTAGGCATTTAATATGCGGTGTTGAGTCCATTTCGTTGAGCAAGGAGTAGCTCTTGTCTATTCCATATTTGGCTTAAGGAACTTTATCTGTGCTCATTTCAATCTCTGGTTTTATGCAGCACCCCAACTCACCTTTCCCCTTAAGCAAGCATAAGTTGGTTTTCTAAATTTGAGACCCTGTTCTGTTCTGTAATTCAGTTCCTGTGTAGCCAAGTTTACATTCCGTGTATTACTGATATCTTATGATGTTTCTTTTTCTGTGTGACTTATTTCAGTTAGAATCATCATACCTGAATCCACTCATTGTGCTGCTAAGGGCCTGATGACATAGATTTCATTGCTGAGTGATATTGCTTTGTAAGTAAATACCACAACTTCTTTATCCATTTTTCACTTTCTGCGATGTTGAACTTGTACTGTAAACGAGGTTCTTGTAAACAGAGGCGTCCCAAACTTTGGGGTGGCTGTGTCTTTTTGATTTTAATTTCCCTAAGCTATAGGACCATAAGTGGAAGTGCCCTAGGCTCTGTTGCTTTGTTTTTTAGATGTTTCAGGAAACACCATACACTTCTCCCTAGTGTCTGTTGGCAATTTACATCCCACCCATCAGCATAACAAGGCTCCCAGTTCTCCATGGCCTGTCCTGCCTTTCTGGATTTTACACTTTTTTCAGATGGCCCTTTTGACCGGGGGGAAGTGAGACTTCATTGTAGTGCAGATTTCCTTTGCAAGCTTGCTTGGTTGGCCAAAAAGGGCGTGTGCGTTTTTTCCTGAATATATTCAGGAAAAAACGCATACGCCCTTTTTGGCCAAGTGCATCATTGTGGACGTTCTGCCTCTTTTCCTATGCTTTCAATGCAATTCCAGTCTGCCTCCTGAAATCGGTTTCCTGCAATTCTGCCCCGCTTTCAAGTCCTCTTGGCAGCCTTACTTCAGTATATTTTTGGACGATAGCTGTCATTTATAACTCTGCAGGTTTGTGAATTACAGTGCCCCTGAGCTCCTTTCTTCAACTCGCTTTCTTTTGAGCTGGCCGCAACACCGCAGGATGGCTTCAGGCCCTAATCTGGTTCCGGCACGGCACGCTGAGCCTTTGGTTAATTCCTCTTCCTGGTGGGAAATGAGAGTTAAATTTGCCCGTCCAGACACCTCCAGCTAGTCTCTCATTGGTTCTCGCTATTCCTGTTCATCTTCCGCAGAAATTGCAAACTGGGCCAAACAGGAGGTTAAAGGGACTGACTCTCCAAGTCGGGAGGGTGTTAGTAAAGCGTCTGGAATGTTGCACCCGAGTACCAGGGTACGAAAACTGAGACATATTTGAACACGTCT
This sequence comes from Pseudorca crassidens, assembly GCF_039906515.1. NCBI lineage: Eukaryota > Metazoa > Chordata > Mammalia > Artiodactyla > Delphinidae > Pseudorca > Pseudorca crassidens. The sequence continues at coordinate 387,083 of NW_027136044.1, read as the reverse complement.
CCCGATCACATGGTTGATCATACTCTAGGTTCCACATGCATGTTTTAGCTGAAGGAAGAATACCTTAAACCTGGGTAGTTGAAACCCGTGGAATGGGTACCATGCAATATGACTTCAAAGGGTCTTCATTTGCTCACCGAACCTCTCCAATCCTATCACTGCTGCATTTATGCCCCTGTACACATGCTTGATTCTCTTTCGGAGACATAGCAATCCATAGGTTTTAAGATACTTACTAGTCAGGTACATTCTTAGGCATTTAATATGCGGTGTTGAGTCCATTTCGTTGAGCAAGGAGTAGCTCTTGTCTATTCCATATTTGGCTTAAGGAACTTTATCTGTGTTCATTTCAATCTCTGGTTTTATGCAGCACCCCAACTCACCTTTACCCTTAAGCAAGCATAAGTTGGTTTTCTAAATTTGAGACCCTGTTCTGTTCTGTAATTCAGTTCCTGTGTAGCCAAGTTTACATTCCGTGTATTACTGATATCTTATGATGTTTCTTTTTCTGTGTGACTTATTTCAGTTAGAATCATCATACCTGAATCCACTCATTGTGCTGCTAAGGGCCTGATGACATAGATTTCATTGCTGAGTGATATTGCTTTGTAAGTAAATACCACAACTTCTTTATCCATTTTTCACTTTCTGCGATGTTGAACTTGTACGCTAAACGAGGTTCTTGTAAACAGAGGTGTCCCAAACTTTGGGGTGGCTGTGTCTTTTTGATTTTAATTTCCCTAAGCTATAGGACCATAAGTGGAAGTGCCCTAGGCTCTGTTGCTTTGTTTTTTAGATGTTTCAGGAAACACCATACACTTCTCCCGAGTGTCTGTTGGCAATTTACATCCCGCCCATCAGCATAACAAGGCTCCCAGTTCTCCATGGCCTGTCCTGCCTTTCTGGATTTTACACTTTTTTCAGATGGCCCTTTTGACCGGGGGGAAGTGAGACTTCATTGTAGTGCAGATTTCCTTTGCAAGCTTGCTTGGTTGGCCAAAAAGGGCGTATGCGTTTTTTCCTGAATATATTCAGGAAAAAACGCATACGCCCTTTTTGGCCAAGTGCATCATTGTGGACGTTCTGCCTCTTTTCCTATGCTTTCAATGCAATTCCAGTCTACCTCCTGAAATCGGTTTCCTGCAATTCTGCCCCGCTTTCAAGTCCTCTTGGCAGCCTTACTTCAGTATATTTTTGGACGATAGCTGTCATTTATAACTCTGCAGGTTTGTGAATTACAGTGCCCCTGAGCTCCTTTCTTCAACTCGCTTTCTTTTGAGCTGGCCGCAACACCGCAGGATGGCTTCAGGCCCTAATCTGGTTCCGGCATGGCACGCTGAGCCTTTGGTTAATTCCTCTTCCTGGTGGGAAATGAGAGTTAAATTTGCCCGTCCAGACACCTCCAGCTAGTCTCTCATTGGTTCTCGCTATTCCTGTTCATCTTCCGCAGAAATTGCAAACTGGGCCAAACAGGAGGTTAAAGGGACTGACTCTCCAAGTCGGGAGGGTGTTAGTAAAGCGTCTGGAATGTTGCACCCGAGTACCAGGGTACGAAAACTGAGACATATTTGAACACGTCTCCCGATCACATGGTTGATCATACTCTAGGTTCCACATGCATGTTTTAGCTGAAGGAAGAATACCTTAAACCTGGGTAGTTGAAACCCGTGGAATGGGTACCATGCAATATGACTTCAAAGGGTCTTCATTTGCTCACCGAACCTCTCCAATCCTATCACTGCTGCGTTTATGCCCCTGTACACATGCTTGATTCTCTTTCGGAGACATAGCAATCCATAGGTTTTAAGATACTTACTAGTCAGGTACATTCTTAGGCATTTAATATGCGGTGTTGAGTCCATTTCGTTGAGCAAGGAGTAGCTCTTGTCTATTCCATATTTGGCTTAAGGAACTTTATCTGTGCTCATTTCAATCTCTGGTTTTATGCAGCACCCCAACTCACCTTTCCCCTTAAGCAAGCATAAGTTGGTTTTCTAAATTTGAGACCCTGTTCTGTTCTGTAATTCAGTTCCTGTGTAGCCAAGTTTACATTCCGTGTATTACTGATATCTTATGATGTTTCTTTTTCTGTGTGACTTATTTCAGTTAGAATCATCATACCTGAATCCACTCATTGTGCTGCTAAGGGCCTGATGACATAGATTTCATTGCTGAGTGATATTGCTTTGTAAGTAAATACCACAACTTCTTTATCCATTTTTCACTTTCTGCGATGTTGAACTTGTACGCTAAACGAGGTTCTTGTAAACAGAGGCGTCCCAAACTTTGGGGTGGCTGTGTCTTTTTGATTTTAATTTCCCTAAGCTATAGGACCATAAGTGGAAGTGCCCTAGGCTCTGTTGCTTTGTTTTTTAGATGTTTCAGGAAACACCATACACTTCTCCCGAGTGTCTGTTGGCAATTTACATCCCGCCCATCAGCATAACAAGGCTCCCAGTTCTCCATGGCCTGTCCTGCCTTTCTGGATTTTACACTTTTTTCAGATAGCCCTTTTGACCGGGGGGAAGTGAGACTTCATTGTAGTGCAGATTTCCTTTGCAAGCTTGCTTGGTTGGCCAAAAAGGGCGTATGCGTTTTTTCCTGAATATATTCAGGAAAAAACGCATACGCCCTTTTTGGCCAAGTGCATCATTGTGGACGTTCTGCCTCTTTTCCTATGCTTTCAATGCAATTCCAGTCTGCCTCCTGAAATCGGTTTCCTGCAATTCTGCCCCGCTTTCAAGTCCTCTTGGCAGCCTTACTTCAGTATATTTTTGGACGATAGCTGTCATTTATAACTCTGCAGGTTTGTGAATTACAGTGCCCCTGAGCTCCTTTCTTCAACTCGCTTTCTTTTGAGCTGGCCGCAACACCGCAGGATGGCTTCAGGCCCTAATCTGGTTCCGGCACGGCACGCTGAGCCTTTGGTTAATTCCTCTTCCTGGTGGGAAATGAGAGTTAAATTTGCCCGTCCAGACACCTCCAGCTAGTCTCTCATTGGTTCTCGCTATTCCTGTTCATCTTCCGCAGAAATTGCAAACTGGGCCAAACAGGAGGTTAAAGGGACTGACTCTCCAAGTCGGGAGGGTGTTAGTAAAGCGTCTGGAATGTTGCACCCGAGTACCAGGGTACGAAAACTGAGACATATTTGAACACGTCTCCCGATCACATGATTGATCATACTCTAGGTTCCACATGCATGTTTTAGCTGAAGGAAGAATACCTTAAACCTGGGTAGTTGAAACCCGTGGAATGGGTACCATGCAATATGACTTCAAAGGGTCTTCATTTGCTCACCGAACCTCTCCAATCCTATCACTGCTGCGTTTATGCCCCTGTACACATGCTTGATTCTCTTTCGGAGACATAGCAATCCATAGGTTTTAAGATACTTACTAGTCAGGTACATTCTTAGGCATTTAATATGCGGTGTTGAGTCCATTTCGTTGAGCAAGGAGTAGCTCTTGTCTATTCCATATTTGGCTTAAGGAACTTTATCTGTGCTCATTTCAATCTCTGGTTTTATGCAGCACCCCAACTCACCTTTCCCCTTAAGCAAGCATAAGTTGGTTTTCTAAATTTGAGACCCTGTTCTGTTCTGTAATTCAGTTCCTGTGTAGCCAAGTTTACATTCCGTGTATTACTGATATCTTATGATGTTTCTTTTTCTGTGTGACTTATTTCAGTTAGAATCATCATACCTGAATCCACTCATTGTGCTGCTAAGGGCCTGATGACATAGATTTCATTGCTGAGTGATATTGCTTTGTAAGTAAATACCACAACTTCTTTATCCATTTTTCACTTTCTGTGATGTTGAACTTGTACTGTAAATGAGGTTCTTGTAAACAGAGGCGTCCCAAACTTTGGGGTGGCTGTGTCTTTTTGATTTTAATTTCCCTAAGCTATAGGACCATAAGTGGAAGTGCCCTAGGCTCTGTTGCTTTGTTTTTTAGATGTTTCAGGAAACACCATACACTTCTCCCGAGTGTCTGTTGGCAATTTACATCCCGCCCATCAGCATAACAAGGCTCCCAGTTCTCCATGGCCTGGCCTGCCTTTCTGGATTTTACACTTTTTTCAGATGGCCCTTTTGACCGGGGGGAAGTGAGACTTCATTGTAGTGCAGATTTCCTTTGCAAGCTTGCTTGGTTGGCCAAAAAGGGCGTATGCGTTTTTTCCTGAATATATTCAGGAAAAAACGCATACGCCCTTTTTGGCCAAGTGCATCATTGTGGACGTTCTGCCTCTTTTCCTATGCTTTCAATGCAATTCCAGTCTACCTCCTGAAATCGGTTTCCTGCAATTCTGCCCCGCTTTCAAGTCCTCTTGGCAGCCTTACTTCAGTATATTTTTGGACGATAGCTGTCATTTATAACTCTGCAGGTTTGTGAATTACAGTGCCCCTGAGCTCCTTTCTTCAACTCGCTTTCTTTTGAGCTGGCCGCAACACCGCAGGATGGCTTCAGGCCCTAATCTGGTTCCGGCACGGCACGCTGAGCCTTTGGTTAATTCCTCTTCCTGGTGGGAAATGAGAGTTAAATTTGCCCGTCCAGACACCTCCAGCTAGTCTCTCATTGGTTCTCGCTATTCCTGTTCATCTTCCGCAGAAATTGCAAACTGGGCCAAACAGGAGGTTAAAGGGACTGACTCTCCAAGTCGGGAGGGTGTTAGTAAAGCGTCTGGAATGTTGCACCCGAGTACCAGGGTACGAAAACTGAGACATATTTGAACACGTCTCCCGATCACATGGTTGATCATACTCTAGGTTCCACATGCATGTTTTAGCTGAAGGAAGAATACCTTAAACCTGGGTAGTTGAAACCCGTGGAATGGGTACCATGCAATATGACTTCAAAGGGTCTTCATTTGCTCACCGAACCTCTCCAATCCTATCACTGCTGCGTTTATGCCCCTGTACACATGCTTGATTCTCTTTCGGAGACATAGCAATCCATAGGTTTTAAGATACTTACTAGTCAGGTACATTCTTAGGCATTTAATATGCGGTGTTGAGTCCATTTCGTTGAGCAAGGAGTAGCTCTTGTCTATTCCATATTTGGCTTAAGGAACTTTATCTGTGCTCATTTCAATCTCTGGTTTTATGCAGCACCCCAACTCACCTTTCCCCTTAAGCAAGCATAAGTTGGTTTTCTAAATTTGAGACCCTGTTCTGTTCTGTAATTCAGTTCCTGTGTAGCCAAGTTTACATTCCGTGTATTACTGATATCTTATGATGTTTCTTTTTCTGTGTGACTTATTTCAGTTAGAATCATCATACCTGAATCCACTCATTGTGCTGCTAAGGGCCTGATGACATAGATTTCATTGCTGAGTGATATTGCTTTGTAAGTAAATACCACAACTTCTTTATCCATTTTTCACTTTCTGTGATGTTGAACTTGTACTGTAAATGAGGTTCTTGTAAACAGAGGCGTCCCAAACTTTGGGGTGGCTGTGTCTTTTTGATTTTAATTTCCCTAAGCTATAGGACCATAAGTGGAAGTGCCCTAGGCTCTGTTGCTTTGTTTTTTAGATGTTTCAGGAAACACCATACACTTCTCCCGAGTGTCTGTTGGCAATTTACATCCCGCCCATCAGCATAACAAGGCTCCCAGTTCTCCATGGCCTGGCCTGCCTTTCTGGATTTTACACTTTTTTCAGATGGCCCTTTTGACCGGGGGGAAGTGAGACTTCATTGTAGTGCAGATTTCCTTTGCAAGCTTGCTTGGTTGGCCAAAAAGGGCGTATGCGTTTTTTCCTGAATATATTCAGGAAAAAACGCATACGCCCTTTTTGGCCAAGTGCATCATTGTGGACGTTCTGCCTCTTTTCCTATGCTTTCAATGCAATTCCAGTCTACCTCCTGAAATCGGTTTCCTGCAATTCTGCCCCGCTTTCAAGTCCTCTTGGCAGCCTTACTTCAGTATATTTTTGGACGATAGCTGTCATTTATAACTCTGCAGGTTTGTGAATTACAGTGCCCCTGAGCTCCTTTCTTCAACTCGCTTTCTTTTGAGCTGGCCGCAACACCGCAGGATGGCTTCAGGCCCTAATCTGGTTCCGGCACGGCACGCTGAGCCTTTGGTTAATTCCTCTTCCTGGTGGGAAATGAGAGTTAAATTTGCCCGTCCAGACACCTCCAGCTAGTCTCTCATTGGTTCTCGCTATTCCTGTTCATCTTCCGCAGAAATTGCAAACTGGGCCAAACAGGAGGTTAAAGGGACTGACTCTCCAAGTCGGGAGGGTGTTAGTAAAGCGTCTGGAATGTTGCACCCGAGTACCAGGGTACGAAAACTGAGACATATTTGAACACGTCTCCCGATCACATGGTTGATCATACTCTAGGTTCCACATGCATGTTTTAGCTGAAGGAAGAATACCTTAAACCTGGGTAGTTGAAACCCGTGGAATGGGTACCATGCAATATGACTTCAAAGGGTCTTCATTTGCTCACCGAACCTCTCCAATCCTATCACTGCTGCGTTTATGCCCCTGTACACATGCTTGATTCTCTTTCGGAGACATAGCAATCCATAGGTTTTAAGATACTTACTAGTCAGGTACATTCTTAGGCATTTAATATGCGGTGTTGAGTCCATTTCGTTGAGCAAGGAGTAGCTCTTGTCTATTCCATATTTGGCTTAAGGAACTTTATCTGTGCTCATTTCAATCTCTGGTTTTATGCAGCACCCCAACTCACCTTTCCCCTTAAGCAAGCATAAGTTGGTTTTCTAAATTTGAGACCCTGTTCTGTTCTGTAATTCAGTTCCTGTGTAGCCAAGTTTACATTCCGTGTATTACTGATATCTTATGATGTTTCTTTTTCTGTGTGACTTATTTCAGTTAGAATCATCATACCTGAATCCACTCATTGTGCTGCTAAGGGCCTGATGACATAGATTTCATTGCTGAGTGATATTGCTTTGTAAGTAAATACCACAACTTCTTTATCCATTTTTCACTTTCTGCGATGTTGAACTTGTATGCTAAACGAGGTTCTTGTAAACAGAGGCGTCCCAAACTTTGGGGTGGCTGTGTCTTTTTGATTTTAATTTCCCTAAGCTATAGGACCATAAGTGGAAGTGCCCTAGGCTCTGTTGCTTTGTTTTTTAGATGTTTCAGGAAACACCATACACTTCTCCCGAGTGTCTGTTGGCAATTTACATCCCGCCCATCAGCATAACAAGGCTCCCAGTTCTCCATGGCCTGTCCTGCCTTTCTGGATTTTACACTTTTTTCAGATGGCCCTTTTGACCGGGGGGAAGTGAGACTTCATTGTAGTGCAGATTTCCTTTGCAAGCTTGCTTGGTTGGCCAAAAAGGGCGTATGCGTTTTTTCCTGAATATATTCAGGAAAAAACGCATACGCCCTTTTTGGCCAAGTGCATCATTGTGGACGTTCTGCCTCTTTTCCTATGCTTTCAATGCAATTCCAGTCTGCCTCCTGAAATCGGTTTCCTGCAATTCTGCCCCGCTTTCAAGTCCTCTTGGCAGCCTTACTTCAGTATATTTTTGGACGATAGCTGTCATTTATAACTCTGCAGGTTTGTGAATTACAGTGCCCCTGAGCTCCTTTCTTCAACTCGCTTTCTTTTGAGCTGGCCGCAACACCGCAGGATGGCTTCAGGCCCTAATCTGGTTCCGGCACGGCATGCTGAGCCTTTGGTTAATTCCTCTTCCTGGTGGGAAATGAGAGTTAAATTTGCCCGTCCAGACACCTCCAGCTAGTCTCTCATTGGTTCTCGCTATTCCTGTTCATCTTCCGCAGAAATTGCAAACTGGGCCAAACAGGAGGTTAAAGGGACTGACTCTCCAAGTCGGGAGGGTGTTAGTAAAGCGTCTGGAATGTTGCACCCGAGTACCAGGGTACGAAAACTGAGACATATTTGAACACGTCTCCCGATCACATGGTTGATCATACTCTAGGTTCCACATGCATGTTTTAGCTGAAGGAAGAATACCTTAAACCTGGGTAGTTGAAACCCGTGGAATGGGTACCATGCAATATGACTTCAAAGGGTCTTCATTTGCTCACCGAACCTCTCCAATCCTATCACTGCTGCGTTTATGCCCCTGTACACATGCTTGATTCTCTTTCGGAGACATAGCAATCCATAGGTTTTAAGATACTTACTAGTCAGGTACATTCTTAGGCATTTAATATGCGGTGTTGAGTCCATTTCGTTGAGCAAGGAGTAGCTCTTGTCTATTCCATATTTGGCTTAAGGAACTTTATCTGTGCTCATTTCAATCTCTGGTTTTATGCAGCACCCCAACTCACCTTTCCCCTTAAGCAAGCATAAGTTGGTTTTCTAAATTTGAGACCCTGTTCTGTTCTGTAATTCAGTTCCTGTGTAGCCAAGTTTACATTCCGTGTATTACTGATATCTTATGATGTTTCTTTTTCTGTGTGACTTATTTCAGTTAGAATCATCATACCTGAATCCACTCATTGTGCTGCTAAGGGCCTGATGACATAGATTTCATTGCTGAGTGATATTGCTTTGTAAGTAAATACCACAACTTCTTTATCCATTTTTCACTTTCTGCGATGTTGAACTTGTACGCTAAACGAGGTTCTTGTAAACAGAGGCGTCCCAAACTTTGGGGTGGCTGTGTCTTTTTGATTTTAATTTCCCTAAGCTATAGGACCATAAGTGGAAGTGCCCTAGGCTCTGTTGCTTTGTTTTTTAGATGTTTCAGGAAACACCATACACTTCTCCCGAGTGTCTGTTGGCAATTTACATCCCGCCCATCAGCATAACAAGGCTCCCAGTTCTCCATGGCCTGTCCTGCCTTTCTGGATTTTACACTTTTTTCAGATGGCCCTTTTGACCGGGGGGAAGTGAGACTTCATTGTAGTGCAGATTTCCTTTGCAAGCTTGCTTGGTTGGCCAAAAAGGGCGTATGCGTTTTTTCCTGAATATATTCAGGAAAAAACGCATACGCCCTTTTTGGCCAAGTGCATCATTGTGGACGTTCTGCCTCTTTTCCTATGCTTTCAATGCAATTCCAGTCTGCCTCCTGAAATCGGTTTCCTGCAATTCTGCCCCGCTTTCAAGTCCTCTTGGCAGCCTTACTTCAGTATATTTTTGGACGATAGCTGTCATTTATAACTCTGCAGGTTTGTGAATTACAGTGCCCCTGAGCTCCTTTCTTCAACTCGCTTTCTTTTGAGCTGGCCGCAACACCACAGGATGGCTTCAGGCCCTAATCTGGTTCCGGCACGGCACGCTGAGCCTTTGGTTAATTCCTCTTCCTGGTGGGAAATGAGAGTTAAATTTGCCCGTCCAGACACCTCCAGCTAGTCTCTCATTGGTTCTCGCTATTCCTGTTCATCTTCCGCAGAAATTGCAAACTGGGCCAAACAGGAGGTTAAAGGGACTGACTCTCCAAGTCGGGAGGGTGTTAGTAAAGCGTCTGGAATGTTGCACCCGAGTACCAGGGTACGAAAACTGAGACATATTTGAACACGTCTCCCGATCACATGGTTGATCATACTCTAGGTTCCACATGCATGTTTTAGCTGAAGGAAGAATACCTTAAACCTGGGTAGTTGAAACCCGTGGAATGGGTACCATGCAATATGACTTCAAAGGGTCTTCATTTGCTCACCGAACCTCTCCAATCCTATCACTGCTGCGTTTATGCCCCTGTACACATGCTTGATTCTCTTTCGGAGACATAGCAATCCATAGGTTTTAAGATACTTACTAGTCAGGTACATTCTTAGGCATTTAATATGCGGTGTTGAGTCCATTTCGTTGAGCAAGGAGTAGCTCTTGTCTATTCCATATTTGGCTTAAGGAACTTTATCTGTGCTCATTTCAATCTCTGGTTTTATGCAGCACCCCAACTCACCTTTCCCCTTAAGCAAGCATAAGTTGGTTTTCTAAATTTGAGACCCTGTTCTGTTCTGTAATTCAGTTCCTGTGTAGCCAAGTTTACATTCCGTGTATTCCTGATATCTTATGATGTTTCTTTTTCTGTGTGACTTATTTCAGTTAGAATCATCATACCTGAATCCACTCATTGTGCTGCTAAGGGCCTGATGACATAGATTTCATTGCTGAGTGATATTGCTTTGTAAGTAAATACCACAACTTCTTTATCCATTTTTCACTTTCTGCGATGTTGAACTTGTACGCTAAACGAGGTTCTTGTAAACAGAGGCGTCCCAAACTTTGGGGTGGCTGTGTCTTTTTGTTTTTAATTTCCCTAAGCTATAGGACCATAAGTGGAAGTGCCCTAGGCTCTGTTGCTTTGTTTTTTAGATGTTTCAGGAAACACCATACACTTCTCCCGAGTGTCTGTTGGCAATTTACATCCCGCCCATCAGCATAACAAGGCTCCCAGTTCTCCATGGCCTGTCCTGCCTTTCTGGATTTTACACTTTTTTCAGATGGCCCTTTTGACCGGGGGAAAGTGAGACTTCATTGTAGTGCAGATTTCCTTTGCAAGCTTGCTTGGTTGGCCAAAAAGGGCGTATGCGTTTTTTCCTGAATATATTCAGGAAAAAACGCATACGCCCTTTTTGGCCAAGTGCATCATTGTGGACGTTCTGCCTCTTTTCCTATGCTTTCAATGCAATTCCAGTCTGCCTCCTGAAATCGGTTTCCTGCAATTCTGCCCCGCTTTCAAGTCCTCTTGGCAGCCTTACTTCAGTATATTTTTGGACGATAGCTGTCATTTATAACTCTGCAGGTTTGTGAATTACAGTGCCCCTGAGCTCCTTTCTTCAACTCGCTTTCTTTTGAGCTGGCCGCAACACCGCAGGATGGCTTCAGGCCCTAATCTGGTTCCGGCACGGCACGCTGAGCCTTTGGTTAATTCCTCTTCCTGGTGGGAAATGAGAGTTAAATTTGCCCGTCCAGACACCTCCAGCTAGTCTCTCATTGGTTCTCGCTATTCCTGTTCATCTTCCGCAGAAATTGCAAACTGGGCCAAACAGGAGGTTAAAGGGACTGACTCTCCAAGTCGGGAGGGTGTTAGTAAAGCGTCTGGAATGTTGCACCCGAGTACCAGGGTACGAAAACTGAGACATATTTGAACACGTCTCCCGATCACATGGTTGATCATACTCTAGGTTCCACATGCATGTTTTAGCTGAAGGAAGAATACCTTAAACCTGGGTAGTTGAAACCCGTGGAATGGGTACCATGCAATATGACTTCAAAGGGTCTTCATTTGCTCACCGAACCTCTCCAATCCTATCACTGCTGCGTTTATGCCCCTGTACACATGCTTGATTCTCTTTCGGAGACATAGCAATCCATAGGTTTTAAGATACTTACTAGTCAGGTACATTCTTAGGCATTTAATATGCGGTGTTGAGTCCATTTCGTTGAGCAAGGAGTAGCTCTTGTCTATTCCATATTTGGCTTAAGGAACTTTATCTGTGCTCATTTCAATCTCTGGTTTTATGCAGCACCCCAACTCACCTTTCCCCTTAAGCAAGCATAAGTTGGTTTTCTAAATTTGAGACCCTGTTCTGTTCTGTAATTCAGTTCCTGTGTAGCCAAGTTTACATTCCGTGTATTACTGATATCTTATGATGTTTCTTTTTCTGTGTGACTTATTTCAGTTAGAATCATCATACCTGAATCCACTCATTGTGCTGCTAAGGGCCTGATGACATAGATTTCATTGCTGAGTGATATTGCTTTGTAAGTAAATACCACAACTTCTTTATCCATTTTTCACTTTCTGCGATGTTGAACTTGTACGCTAAACGAGGTTCTTGTAAACAGAGGCGTCCCAAACTTTGGGGTGGCTGTGTCTTTTTGATTTTAATTTCCCTAAGCTATAGGACCATAAGTGGAAGTGCCCTAGGCTCTGTTGCTTTGTTTTTTAGATGTTTCAGGAAACACCATACACTTCTCCCGAGTGTCTGTTGGCAATTTACATCCCGCCCATCAGCATAACAAGGCTCCCAGTTCTCCATGGCCTGTCCTGCCTTTCTGGATTTTACACTTTTTTCAGATGGCCCTTTTGACCGGGGGGAAGTGAGACTTCATTGTAGTGCAGATTTCCTTTGCAAGCTTGCTTGGTTGGCCAAAAAGGGCGTATGCGTTTTTTCCTGAATATATTCAGGAAAAAACGCATACGCCCTTTTTGGCCAAGTGCATCATTGTGGACGTTCTGCCTCTTTTCCTATGCTTTCAATGCAATTCCAGTCTACCTCCTGAAATCGGTTTCCTGCAATTCTGCCCCGCTTTCAAGTCCTCTTGGCAGCCTTACTTCAGTATATTTTTGGACGATAGCTGTCATTTATAACTCTGCAGGTTTGTGAATTACAGTGCCCCTGAGCTCCTTTCTTCAACTCGCTTTCTTTTGAGCTGGCCGCAACACCGCAGGATGGCTTCAGGCCCTAATCTGGTTCCGGCACGGCACGCTGAGCCTTTGGTTAATTCCTCTTCCTGGTGGGAAATGAGAGTTAAATTTGCCCGTCCAGACACCTCCAGCTAGTCTCTCATTGGTTCTCGCTATTCCTGTTCATCTTCCGCAGAAATTGCAAACTGGGCCAAACAGGAGGTTAAAGGGACTGACTCTCCAAGTCGGGAGGGTGTTAGTAAAGCGTCTGGAATGTTGCACCCGAGTACCAGGGTACGAAAACTGAGACATATTTGAACACGTCTCCCGATCACATGGTTGATCATACTCTAGGTTCCACATGCATGTTTTAGCTGAAGGAAGAATACCTTAAACCTGGGTAGTTGAAACCCGTGGAATGGGTACCATGCAATATGACTTCAAAGGGTCTTCATTTGCTCACCGAACCTCTCCAATCCTATCACTGCTGCGTTTATGCCCCTGTACACATGCTTGATTCTCTTTCGGAGACATAGCAATCCATAGGTTTTAAGATACTTACTAGTCAGGTACATTCTTAGGCATTTAATATGCGGTGTTGAGTCCATTTCGTTGAGCAAGGAGTAGCTCTTGTCTATTCCATATTTGGCTTAAGGAACTTTATCTGTGCTCATTTCAATCTCTGGTTTTATGCAGCACCCCAACTCACCTTTCCGCTTAAGCAAGCATAAGTTGGTTTTCTAAATTTGAGACCCTGTTCTGTTCTGTAATTCAGTTCCTGTGTAGCCAAGTTTACATTCCGTGTATTACTGATATCTTATGATGTTTCTTTTTCTGTGTGACTTATTTCAGTTCGAATCATCATACCTGAATCCACTCATTGTGCTGCTAAGGGCCTGATGACATAGATTTCATTGCTGAGTGATATTGCTTTGTAAGTAAATACCACAACTTCTTTATCCATTTTTCACTTTCTGCGATGTTGAACTTGTACTGTAAACGAGGTTCTTGTAAACAGAGGCGTCCCAAACTTTGGGGTGGCTGTGTCTTTTTGATTTTAATTTCCCTAAGCTATAGGACCATAAGTGGAAGTGCCCTAGGCTCTGTTGCTTTGTTTTTTAGATGTTTCAGGAAACACCATACACTTCTCCGGAGTGTCTGTTGGCAATTTACATCCCGCCCATCAGCATAACAAGGCTCCCAGTTCTCCATGGCCTGTCCTGCCTTTCTGGATTTTACACTTTTTTCAGATGGCCCTTTTGACCGGGGGGAAGTGAGACTTCATTGTAGTGCAGATTTCCTTTGCAAGCTTGCTTGGTTGGCCAAAAAGGGCGTATGCGTTTTTTCCTGAATATATTCAGGAAAAAACGCATACGCCCTTTTTGGCCAAGTGCATCATTGTGGACGTTCTGCCTCTTTTCCTATGCTTTCAATGCAATTCCAGTCTACCTCCTGAAATCGGTTTCCTGCAATTCTGCCCCGCTTTCAAGTCCTCTTGGCAGCCTTACTTCAGTATATTTTTGGACGATAGCTGTCATTTATAACTCTGCAGGTTTGTGAATTACAGTGCCCCTGAGCTCCTTTCTTCAACTCGCTTTCTTTTGAGCTGGCCGCAACACCGCAGGATGGCTTCAGGCCCTAATCTGGTTCCGGCACGGCACGCTGAGCCTTTGGTTAATTCCTCTTCCTGGTGGGAAATGAGAGTTAAATTTGCCCGTCCAGACACCTCCAGCTAGTCTCTCATTGGTTCTCGCTATTCCTGTTCATCTTCCGCAGAAACTGCAAACTGGGCCAAACAGGAGGTTAAAGGGACTGACTCTCCAAGTCGGGAGGGTGTTAGTAAAGCGTCTGGAATGTTGCACCCGAGTACCAGGGTACGAAAACTGAGACATATTTGAACACGTCTCCCGATCACATGGTTGATCATACTCTAGGTTCCACATGCATGTTTTAGCTGAAGGAAGAATACCTTAAACCTGGGTAGTTGAAACCCGTGGAATGGGTACCATGCAATATGACTTCAAAGGGTCTTCATTTGCTCACCGAACCTCTCCAATCCTATCACTGCTGCGTTTATGCCCCTGTACACATGCTTGATTCTCTTTCGGAGACATAGCAATCCATAGGTTTTAAGATACTTACTAGTCAGGTACATTCTTAGGCATTTAATATGCGGTGTTGAGTCCATTTCGTTGAGCAAGGAGTAGCTCTTGTCTATTCCATATTTGGCTTAAGGAACTTTATCTGTGCTCATTTCAATCTCTGGTTTTATGCAGCACCCCAACTCCCCTTTCCCCTTAAGCAAGCATAAGTTGGTTTTCTAAATTTGAGACCCTGTTCTGTTCTGTAATTCAGTTCCTGTGTAGCCAAGTTTACATTCCGTGTATTACTGATATCTTATGATGTTTCTTTTTCTGTGTGACTTATTTCAGTTAGAATCATCATACCTGAATCCACTCATTGTGCTGCTAAGGGCCTGATGACATAGATTTCATTGCTGAGTGATATTGCTTTGTAAGTAAATACCACAACTTCTTTATCCATTTTTCACTTTCTGCGATGTTGAACTTGTACTGTAAACGAGGTTCTTGTAAACAGAGGCGTCCCAAACTTTGGGGTGGCTGTGTCTTTTTGATTTTAATTTCCCTAAGCTATAGGACCATAAGTGGAAGTGCCCTAGGCTCTGTTGCTTTGTTTTTTAGATGTTTCAGGAAACACCATACACTTCTCCCGAGTGTCTGTTGGCAATTTACATCCCGCCCATCAGCATAACAAGGCTCCCAGTTCTCCATGGCCTGTCCTGCCTTTCTGGATTTTACACTTTTTTCAGATGGCCCTTTTGACCGGGGGGAAGTGAGACTTCATTGTAGTGCAGATTTCCTTTGCAAGCTTGCTTGGTTGGCCAAAAAGTGCGTATGCGTTTTTTCCTGAATATATTCAGGAAAAAACGCATACGTCCTTTTTGGCCAAGTGCATCATTGTGGACGTTCTGCCTCTTTTCCTATGCTTTCAATGCAATTCCAGTCTGCCTCCTGAAATCGGTTTCCTGCAATTCTGCCCCGCTTTCAAGTCCTCTTGGCAGCCTTACTTCAGTATATTTTTGGACGATAGCTGTCATTTATAACTCTGCAGGTTTGTGAATTACAGTGCCCCTGAGCTCCTTTCTTCAACTCGTTTTCTTTTGAGCTGGCCGCAACACCGCAGGATGGCTTCAGGCCCTAATCTGGTTCCGGCACGGCACGCTGAGCCTTTGGTTAATTCCTCTTCCTGGTGGGAAATGAGCGTTAAATTTGCCCGTCCAGACACCTCCAGCTAGTCTCTCATTGGTTCTCGCTATTCCTGTTCATCTTCCGCAGAAATTGCAAACTGGGCCAAACAGGAGGTTAAAGGGACTGACTCTCCAAGTCGGGAGGGTGTTAGTAAAGCGTCTGGAATGTTGCACCCGAGTACCAGGGTACGAAAACTGAGACATATTTGAACACGTCTCCCGATCACATGGTTGATCATACTCTAGGTTCCACATGCATGTTTTAGCTGAAGGAAGAATACCTTAAACCTGGGTAGTTGAAACCCGTGGAATGGGTACCATGCAATATGACTTCAGAGGGTCTTCATTTGCTCACCGAACCTCTCCAATCCTATCACTGCTGCGTTTATGCCCCTGTACACATGCTTGATTCTCTTTCGGAGACATAGCAATCCATAGGTTTTAAGATACTTACTAGTCAGGTACATTCTTAGGCATTTAATATGCGGTGTTGAGTCCATTTCGTTGAGCAAGGAGTAGCTCTTGTCTATTCCATATTTGGCTTAAGGAACTTTATCTGTGCTCATTTCAATCTCTGGTTTTATGCAGCACCCCAACTCACCTTTCCCCTTAAGCAAGCATAAGTTGGTTTTCTAAATTTGAGACCCTGTTCTGTTCTGTAATTCAGTTCCTGTGTAGCCAAGTTTACATTCCGTGTATTACTGATATCTTATGATGTTTCTTTTTCTGTGTGACTTATTTCAGTTAGAATCATCATACCTGAATCCACTCATTGTGCTGCTAAGGGCCTGATGACATAGATTTCATTGCTGAGTGATATTGCTTTGTAAGTAAATACCACAACTTCTTTATCCATTTTTCACTTTCTGCGATGTTGAACTTGTACTGTAAACGAGGTTCTTGTAAACAGAGGCGTCCCAAACTTTGGGGTGGCTGTGTCTTTTTGATTTTAATTTCCCTAAGCTATAGGTCCATAAGTGGAAGTGCCCTAGGCTCTGTTGCTTTGTTTTTTAGATGTTTCAGGAAACACCATACACTTCTCCCGAGTGTCTGTTGGCAATTTACATCCCGCCCATCAGCATAACAAGGCTCCCAGTTCTCCATGGCCTGTCCTGCCTTTCTGGATTTTACACTTTTTTCAGATGGCCCTTTTGACCGGGGGGAAGTGAGACTTCATTGTAGTGCAGATTTCCTTTGCAAGCTTGCTTGGTTGGCCAAAAAGTGCGTATGCATTTTTTCCTGAATATATTCAGGAAAAAACGCATACGCCCTTTTTGGCCAAGTGCATCATTGTGGACGTTCTGCCTCTTTTCCTATGCTTTCAATGCAATTCCAGTCTACCTCCTGAAATCGGTTTCCTGCAATTCTGCCCCGCTTTCAAGTCCTCTTGGCAGCCTTACTTCAGTATATTTTTGGACGATAGCTGTCATTTATAACTCTGCAGGTTTGTGAATTACAGTGCCCCTGAGCTCCTTTCTTCAACTCGCTTTCTTTTGAGCTGGCCGCAACACCGCAGGATGGCTTCAGGCCCTAATCTGGTTCCGGCACGGCACGCTGAGCCTTTGGTTAATTCCTCTTCCTGGTGGGAAATGAGAGTTAAATTTGCCCGTCCAGACACCTCCAGCTAGTCTCTCATTGGTTCTCGCTATTCCTGTTCATCTTCCGCAGAAATTGCAAACTGGGCCAAACAGGAGGTTAAAGGGACTGACTCTCCAAGTTGGGAGGGTGTTAGTAAAGCGTCTGGAATGTTGCACCCGAGTACCAGGGTACGAAAACTGAGACATATTTGAACACGTCTCCCGATCACATGGTTGATCATACTCTAGGTTCCACATGCATGTTTTAGCTGAAGGAAGAATACCTTAAACCTGGGTAGTTGAAACCCGTGGAATGGGTACCATGCTATATGACTTCAAAGGGTCTTCATTTGCTCACCGAACCTCTCCAATCCTATCACTGCTGCGTTTATGCCCCTGTACACATGCTTGATTCTCTTTCGGAGACATAGCAATCCATAGGTTTTAAGATACTTACTAGTCAGGTACATTCTTAGGCATTTAATATGCGGTGTTGAGTCCATTTCGTTGAGCAAGGAGTAGCTCTTGTCTATTCCATATTTGGCTTAAGGAACTTTATCTGTGCTCATTTCAATCTCTGGTTTTATGCAGCACCCCAACTCACCTTTCCCCTTAAGCAAGCATAAGTTGGTTTTCTAAATTTGAGACCCTGTTCTGTTCTGTAATTCAGTTCCTGTGTAGCCAAGTTTACATTCCGTGTATTACTGATATCTTATGATGTTTCTTTTTCTGTGTGACTTATTTCAGTTAGAATCATCATACCTGAATCCACTCATTGTGCTGCTAAGGGCCTGATGACATAGATTTCATTGCTGAGTGATATTGCTTTGTAAGTAAATACCACAACTTCTTTATCCATTTTTCACTTTCTGCGATGTTGAACTTGTACACTAAACGAGGTTCTTGTAAACAGAGGCGTCCCAAACTTTGGGGTGGCTGTGTCTTTTTGATTTTAATTTCCCTAAGCTATAGGACCATAAGTGGAAGTGCCCTAGGCTCTGTTGCTTTGTTTTTTAGATGTTTCAGGAAACACCATACACTTCTCCCGAGTGTCTGTTGGCAATTTACATCCCGCCCATCAGCATAACAAGGCTCCCAGTTCTCCATGGCCTGTCCTGCCTTTCTGGATTTTACACTTTTTTCAGATGGCCCTTTTGACCGGGGGGAAGTGAGACTTCATTGTAGTGCAGATTTCCTTTGCAAGCTTGCTTGGTTGGCCAAAAAGGGCGTATGCGTTTTTTCCTGAATATATTCAGGAAAAAACGCATACGCCCTTTTTGGCCAAGTGCATCATTGTGGACATTCTGCCTCTTTTCCTATGCTTTCAATGTCATTCCAGTCTGCCTCCTGAAATCGGTTTCCTGCAATTCTGCCCTGCTTTCAAGTCCTCTTGGCAGCCTTACTTCAGTATATTTTTGGACGATAGCTGTCATTTATAACTCTGCAGGTTTGTGAATTACAGTGCCCCTGAGCTCCTTTCTTCAACTCGCTTTCTTTTGAGCTGGCCGCAACACCGCAGGATGGCTTCAGGCCCTAATCTGGTTCCGGCACGGCACGCTGAGCCTTTGGTTAATTCCTCTTCCTGGTGGGAAATGAGAGTTAAATTTGCCCGTCCAGACACCTCCAGCTAGTCTCTCATTGGTTCTCGCTATTCCTGTTCATCTTCCGCAGAAATTGCAAACTGGGCCAAACAGGAGGTTAAAGGGACTGACTCTCCAAGTCGGGAGGGTGTTAGTAAAGCGTCTGGAATGTTGCACCCGAGTACCAGGGTACGAAAACTGAGACATATTTGAACACGTCTCCCGATCACATGGTTGATCATACTCTAAGTTCCACATGCATGTTTTAGCTGAAGGAAGAATACCTTAAACCTGGGTAGTTGAAACCCGTGGAATGGATACCATGCAATATGACTTCAAAGGGTCTTCATTTGCTCACCGAACCTCTCCAATCCTATCACTGCTGCATTTATGCCCCTGTACACATGCTTGATTCTCTTTCGGAGACATAGCAATCCATAGGTTTTAAGATACTTACTAGTCAGGTACATTCTTAGGCATTTAATATGCGGTGTTGAGTCCATTTCGTTGAGCAAGGAGTAGCTCTTGTCTATTCCATATTTGGCTTAAGGAACTTTATCTGTGCTCATTTCAATCTCTGGTTTTATGCAGCACCCCAACTCACCTTTCCCCTTAAGCAAGCATAAGTTGGTTTTCTAAATTTGAGACCCTGTTCTGTTCTGTAATTCAGTTCCTGTGTAGCCAAGTTTACATTCCGTGTATTACTGATATCTTATGATGTTTCTTTTTCTGTGTGACTTATTTCAGTTAGAATCATCATACCTGAATCCACTCATTGTGCTGCTAAGGGCCTGATGACATAGATTTCATTGCTGAGTGATATTGCTTTGTAAGTAAATACCACAACTTCTTTATCCATTTTTCACTTTCTGCGATGTTGAACTTGTACTGTAAACGAGGTTCTTGTAAACAGAGGCGTCCCAAACTTTGGGGTGGCTGTGTCTTTTTGATTTTAATTTCCCTAAGCTATAGGACCATAAGTGGAAGTGCCCTAGGCTCTGTTGCTTTGTTTTTTAGATGTTTCAGGAAACACCATACACTTCTCCGGAGTGTCTGTTGGCAATTTACATCCCGCCCATCAGCATAACAAGGCTCCCAGTTCTCCATGGCCTGTCCTGCCTTTCTGGATTTTACACTTTTTTCAGATGGCCCTTTTGACCGGGGGGAAGTGAGACTTCATTGTAGTGCAGATTTCCTTTGCAAGCTTGCTTGGTTGGCCAAAAAGGGCGTATGCGTTTTTTCCTGAATATATTCAGGAAAAAACGCATACGCCCTTTTTGGCCAAGTGCATCATTGTGGACGTTCTGCCTCTTT
This sequence comes from Pseudorca crassidens, assembly GCF_039906515.1. Lineage (NCBI taxonomy): Eukaryota > Metazoa > Chordata > Mammalia > Artiodactyla > Delphinidae > Pseudorca > Pseudorca crassidens. Next base: position 367,030 of record NW_027136044.1, on the reverse strand, counting down.
TCCTATGCTTTCAATGCAATTCCAGTCTACCTCCTGAAATCGGTTTCCTGCAATTCTGCCCCGCTTTCAAGTCCTCTTGGCAGCCTTACTTCAGTATATTTTTGGACGATAGCTGTCATTTATAACTCTGCAGGTTTGTGAATTACAGTGCCCCTGAGCTCCTTTCTTCAACTCGCTTTCTTTTGAGCTGGCCGCAACACCGCAGGATGGCTTCAGGCCCTAATCTGGTTCCGGCACGGCACGCTGAGCCTTTGGTTAATTCCTCTTCCTGGTGGGAAATGAGAGTTAAATTTGCCCGTCCAGACACCTCCAGCTAGTCTCTCATTGGTTCTCGCTATTCCTGTTCATCTTCCGCAGAAATTGCAAACTGGGCCAAACAGGAGGTTAAAGGGACTGACTCTCCAAGTCGGGAGGGTGTTAGTAAAGCGTCTGGAATGTTGCACCCGAGTACCAGGGTACGAAAACTGAGACATATTTGAACACGTCTCCCGATCACATGGTTGATCATACTCTAGGTTCCACATGCATGTTTTAGCTGAAGGAAGAATACCTTAAACCTGGGTAGTTGAAACCCGTGGAATGGGTACCATGCAATATGACTTCAAAGGGTCTTCATTTGCTCACCGAACCTCTCCAATCCTATCACTGCTGCGTTTATGCCCCTGTACACATGCTTGATTCTCTTTCGGAGACATAGCAATCCATAGGTTTTAAGATACTTACTAGTCAGGTACATTCTTAGGCATTTAATATGCGGTGTTGAGTCCATTTCGTTGAGCAAGGAGTAGCTCTTGTCTATTCCATATTTGGCTTAAGGAACTTTATCTGTGCTCATTTCAATCTCTGGTTTTATGCAGCACCCCAACTCACCTTTCCCCTTAAGCAAGCATAAGTTGGTTTTCTAAATTTGAGACCCTGTTCTGTTCTGTAATTCAGTTCCTGTGTAGCCAAGTTTACATTCCGTGTATTACTGATATCTTATGATGTTTCTTTTTCTGTGTGACTTATTTCAGTTCGAATCATCATACCTGAATCCACTCATTGTGCTGCTAAGGGCCTGATGACATAGATTTCATTGCTGAGTGATATTGCTTTGTAAGTAAATACCACAACTTCTTTATCCATTTTTCACTTTCTGCGATGTTGAACTTGTACGCTAAACGAGGTTCTTGTAAACAGAGGCGTCCCAAACTTTGGGGTGGCTGTGTCTTTTTGATTTTAATTTCCCTAAGCTATAGGACCATAAGTGGAAGTGCCCTAGGCTCTGTTGCTTTGATTTTTAGATGTTTCAGGAAACACCATACACTTCTCCCGAGTGTCTGTTGGCAATTTACATCCCGCCCATCAGCATAACAAGGCTCCCAGTTCTCCATGGCCTGTCCTCCCTTTCTGGATTTTACACTTTTTTCAGATAGCCCTTTTGACCGGGGGGAAGTGAGACTTCATTGTAGTGCAGATTTCCTTTGCAAGCTTGCTTGGTTGGCCAAAAAGGGCGTATGCGTTTTTTCCTGAATATATTCAGGAAAAAACGCATACGCCCTTTTTGGCCAAGTGCATCATTGTGGACGTTCTGCCTCTTTTCCTATGCTTTCAATGCAATTCCAGTCTGCCTCCTGAAATCGGTTTCCTGCAATTCTGCCCCGCTTTCAAGTCCTCTTGGCAGCCTTACTTCAGTATATTTTTGGACGATAGCTGTCATTTATAACTCTGCAGGTTTGTGAATTACAGTGCCCCTGAGCTCCTTTCTTCAACTCGCTTTCTTTTGAGCTGGCCGCAACACCGCAGGATGGCTTCAGGCCCTAATCTGGTTCCGGCACGGCACGCTGAGCCTTTGGTTAATTCCTCTTCCTGGTGGGAAATGAGAGTTAAATTTGCCCGTCCAGACACCTCCAGCTAGTCTCTCATTGGTTCTCGCTATTCCTGTTCATCTTCCGCAGAAATTGCAAACTGGGCCAAACAGGAGGTTAAAGGGACTGACTCTCCAAGTCGGGAGGGTGTTAGTAAAGCGTCTGGAATGTTGCACCCGAGTACCAGGGTACGAAAACTGAGACATATTTGAACACGTCTCCCGATCACATGGTTGATCATACTCTAGGTTCCACATGCATGTTTTAGCTGAAGGAAGAATACCTTAAACCTGGGTAGTTGAAACCCGTGGAATGGGTACCATGCAATATGACTTCAAAGGGTCTTCATTTGCTCACCGAACCTCTCCAATCCTATCACTGCTGCGTTTATGCCCCTGTACACATGCTTGATTCTCTTTCGGAGACATAGCAATCCATAGGTTTTAAGATACTTACTAGTCAGGTACATTCTTAGGCATTTAATATGCGGTGTTGAGTCCATTTCGTTGAGCAAGGAGTAGCTCTTGTCTATTCCATATTTGGCTTAAGGAACTTTATCTGTGCTCATTTCAATCTCTGGTTTTATGCAGCACCCCAACTCACCTTTACCCTTAAGCAAGCATAAGTTGGTTTTCTAAATTTGAGACCCTGTTCTGTTCTGTAATTCAGTTCCTGTGTAGCCAAGTTTACATTCCGTGTATTACTGATATCTTATGATGTTTCTTTTTCTGTGTGACTTATTTCAGTTAGAATCATCATACCTGAATCCACTCATTGTGCTGCTAAGGGCCTGATGACATAGATTTCATTGCTGAGAGATATTGTTTTGTAAGTAAATACCACAACTTCTTTATCCATTTTTCACTTTCTGCGATGTTGAACTTGTACTGTAAACGAGGTTCTTGTAAACAGAGGCGTCCCAAACTTTGGGGTGGCTGTGTCTTTTTGATTTTAATTTCCCTAAGCTATAGGACCATAAGTGGAAGTGCCCTAGGCTCTGTTGCTTTGTTTCTTAGATGTTTCAGGAAACACCATACACTTCTCCCGAGTGGCTGTTGGCAATTTACATCCCGCCCATCAGCATAACAAGGCTCCCAGTTCTCCATGGCCTGTCCTGCCTTTCTGGATTTTACACTTTTTTCAGATAGCCCTTTTGACCGGGGGGAAGTGAGACTTCATTGTAGTGCAGATTTCCTTTGCAAGCTTGCTTGGTTGGCCAAAAAGGGCGTATGCGTTTTTTCCTGAATATATTCAGGAAAAAACGCATACGCCCTTTTTGGCCAAGTGCATCATTGTGGACGTTCTGCCTCTTTTCCTATGCTTTCAATGCAATTCCAGTCTGCCTCCTGAAATCGGTTTCCTGCAATTCTGCCCCGCTTTTAAGTCCTCTTGGCAGCCTTACTTCAGTATATTTTTGGACGATAGCTGTCATTTATAACTCTGCAGGTTTGTGAATTACAGTGCCCCTGAGCTCCTTTCTTCAACTCGCTTTCTTTTGAGCTGGCCGCAACACCGCAGGATGGCTTCAGGCCCTAATCTGGTTCCGGCACGGCACGCTGAGCCTTTGGTTAATTCCTCTTCCTGGTGGGAAATGAGAGTTAAATTTGCCCGTCCAGACACCTCCAGCTAGTCTCTCATTGGTTCTCGCTATTCCTGTTCATCTTCCGCAGAAATTGCAAACTGGGCCAAACAGGAGGTTAAAGGGACTGACTCTCCAAGTCGGGAGGGTGTTAGTAAAGCGTCTAGAATGTTGCACCCGAGTACCAGGGTACGAAAACTGAGACATATTTGAACACGTCTCCCGATCACATGGTTGATCATACTCTAGGTTCCACATGCATGTTTTAGCTGAAGGAAGAATACCTTAAACCTGGGTAGTTGAAACCCGTGGAATGGGTACCATGCAATATGACTTCAAAGGGTCTTCATTTGCTCACCGAACCTCTCCAATCCTATCACTGCTGCGTTTATGCCCCTGTACACATGCTTGATTCTCTTTCGGAGACATAGCAATCCATAGGTTTTAAGATACTTACTAGTCAGGTACATTCTTAGGCATTTAATATGCGGTGTTGAGTCCATTTCGTTGAGCAAGGAGTAGCTCTTGTCTATTCCATATTTGGCTTAAGGAACTTTATCTGTGCTCATTTCAATCTCTGGTTTTATGCAGCACCCCAACTCACCTTTCCCCTTAAGCAAGCATAAGTTGGTTTTCTAAATTTGAGACCCTGTTCTGTTCTGTAATTCAGTTCCTGTGTAGCCAAGTTTACATTCCGTGTATTACTGATATCTTATGATGTTTCTTTTTCTGTGTGACTTATTTCAGTTAGAATCATCATACCTGAATCCACTCATTGTGCTGCTAAGGGCCTGATGACATAGATTTCATTGCTGAGAGATATTGTTTTGTAAGTAAATACCACAACTTCTTTATCCATTTTTCACTTTCTGCGATGTTGAACTTGTACTGTAAACGAGGTTCTTGTAAACAGAGGCGTCCCAAACTTTGGGGTGGCTGTGTCTTTTTGATTTTAATTTCCCTAAGCTATAGGACCATAAGTGGAAGTGCCCTAGGCTCTGTTGCTTTGTTTTTTAGATGTTTCAGGAAACACCATACACTTCTCCCGAGTGGCTGTTGGCAATTTACATCCCCCCCATCAGCATAACAAGGCTCCCAGTTCTCCATGGCCTGTCCTGCCTTTCTGGATTTTACACTTTTTTCAGATGGCCCTTTTGACCGGGGGGAAGTGAGACTTCATTGTAGTGCAGATTTCCTTTGCAAGCTTGCTTGGTTGGCCAAAAAGGGCGTATGCGTTTTTTCCTGAATATATTCAGGAAAAAACGCATACGCCCTTTTTGGCCAAGTGCATCATTGTGGACGTTCTGCCTCTTTTCCTATGCTTTCAATGCAATTCCAGTCTACCTCCTGAAATCGGTTTCCTGCAATTCTGCCCCGCTTTCAAGTCCTCTTGGCAGCCTTACTTCAGTATATTTTTGGACGATAGCTGTCATTTATAACTCTGCAGGTTTGTGAATTACAGTGCCCCTGAGCTCCTTTCTTCAACTCGCTTTCTTTTGAGCTGGCCGCAACACCGCAGGATGGCTTCAGGCCCTAATCTGGTTCCGGCACGGCACGCTGAGCCTTTGGTTAATTCCTCTTCCTGGTGGGAAATGAGAGTTAAATTTGCCCGTCCAGACACCTCCAGCTAGTCTCTCATTGGTTCTCGCTATTCCTGTTCATCTTCCGCAGAAATTGCAAACTGGGCCAAACAGGAGGTTAAAGGGACTGACTCTCCAAGTCGGGAGGGTGTTAGTAAAGCGTCTGGAATGTTGCACCCGAGTACCAGGGTACGAAAACTGAGACATATTTGAACACGTCTCCCGATCACATGGTTGATCATACTCTAGGTTCCACATGCATGTTTTAGCTGAAGGAAGAATACCTTAAACCTGGGTAGTTGAAACCCGTGGAATGGGTACCATGCAATATGACTTCAAAGGGTCTTCATTTGCTCACCGAACCTCTCCAATCCTATCACTGCTGCGTTTATGCCCCTGTACACATGCTTGATTCTCTTTCGGAGACATAGCAATCCATAGGTTTTAAGATACTTACTAGTCAGGTACATTCTTAGGCGTTTAATATGCGGTGTTGAGTCCATTTCGTTGAGCAAGGAGTAGCTCTTGTCTATTCCATATTTGGCTTAAGGAACTTTATCTGTGCTCATTTCAATCTCTGGTTTTATGCAGCACCCCAACTCACCTTTCCCCTTAAGCAAGCATAAGTTGGTTTTCTAAATTTGAGACCCTGTTCTGTTCTGTAATTCAGTTCCTGTGTAGCCAAGTTTACATTCCGTGTATTACTGATATCTTATGATGTTTCTTTTTCTGTGTGACTTATTTCAGTTAGAATCATCATACCTGAATCCACTCATTGTGCTGCTAAGGGCCTGATGACATAGATTTCATTGCTGAGTGATATTGCTTTGTAAGTAAATACCACAACTTCTTTATCCATTTTTCACTTTCTGCGATGTTGAACTTGTACGCTAAACGAGGTTCTTGTAAACAGAGGCGTCCCAAACTTTGGGGTGGCTGTGTCTTTTTGATTTTAATTTCCCTAAGCTATAGGACCATAAGTGGAAGTGCCCTAGGCTCTGTTGCTTTGTTTTTTAGATGTTTCAGGAAACACCATACACTTCTCCCGAGTGTCTGTTGGCAATTTACATCCCGCCCATCAGCATAACAAGGCTCCCAGTTCTCCATGGCCTGTCCTGCCTTTCTGGATTTTACACTTTTTTCAGATAGCCCTTTTGACCGGGGGGAAGTGAGACTTCATTGTAGTGCAGATTTCCTTTGCAAGCTTGCTTGGTTGGCCAAAAAGGGCGTATGCGTTTTTTCCTGAATATATTCAGGAAAAAACGCATACGCCCTTTTTGGCCAAGTGCATCATGGTGGACGTTCTGCCTCTTTTCCTATGCTTTCAATGCAATTCCAGTCTGCCTCCTGAAATCGGTTTCCTGCAATTCTGCCCCGCTTTCAAGTCCTCTTGGCAGCCTTACTTCAGTATATTTTTGGACGATAGCTGTCATTTATAACTCTGCAGGTTTGTGAATTACAGTGCCCCTGAGCTCCTTTCTTCAACTCGCTTTCTTTTGAGCTGGCCGCAACACCGCAGGATGGCTTCAGGCCCTAATCTGGTTCCGGCACGGCACGCTGAGCCTTTGGTTAATTCCTCTTCCTGGTGGGAAATGAGAGTTAAATTTGCCCGTCCAGACACCTCCAGCTAGTCTCTCATTGGTTCTCGCTATTCCTGTTCATCTTCCGCAGAAATTGCAAACTGGGCCAAACAGGAGGTTAAAGGGACTGACTCTCCAAGTCGGGAGGGTGTTAGTAAAGCGTCTGGAATGTTGCACCCGAGTACCAGGGTACGAAAACTGAGACATATTTGAACACGTCTCCCGATCACATGGTTGATCATACTCTAGGTTCCACATGCATGTTTTAGCTGAAGGAAGAATACCTTAAACCTGGGTAGTTGAAACCCGTGGAATGGGTACCATGCAATATGACTTCAAAGGGTCTTCATTTGCTCACCGAACCTCTCCAATCCTATCACTGCTGCGTTTATGCCCCTGTACACATGCTTGATTCTCTTTCGGAGACATAGTAATCCATAGGTTTTAAGATACTTACTAGTCAGGTACATTCTTAGGCGTTTAATATGCGGTGTTGAGTCCATTTCGTTGAGCAAGGAGTAGCTCTTGTCTATTCCATATTTGGCTTAAGGAACTTTATCTGTGCTCATTTCAATCTCTGGTTTTATGCAGCACCCCAACTCACCTTTCCCCTTAAGCAAGCATAAGTTGGTTTTCTAAATTTGAGACCCTGTTCTGTTCTGTAATTCAGTTCCTGTGTAGCCAAGTTTACATTCCGTGTATTACTGATATCTTATGATGTTTCTTTTTCTGTGTGACTTATTTCAGTTAGAATCATCATACCTGAATCCACTCATTGTGCTGCTAAGGGCCTGATGACATAGATTTCATTGCTGAGAGATATTGTTTTGTAAGTAAATACCACAACTTCTTTATCCATTTTTCACTTTCTGCGATGTTGAACTTGTACTGTAAACGAGGTTCTTGTAAACAGAGGCGTCCCAAACTTTGGGGTGGCTGTGTCTTTTTGATTTTAATTTCCCTAAGCTATAGGACCATAAGTGGAAGTGCCCTAGGCTCTGTTGCTTTGTTTTTTAGATGTTTCAGGAAACACCATACACTTCTCCCGAGTGGCTGTTGGCAATTTACATCCCACCCATCAGCATAACAAGGCTCCCAGTTCTCCATGGCCTGTCCTGCCTTTCTGGATTTTACACTTTTTTCAGATGGCCCTTTTGACCGGGGGGAAGTGAGACTTCATTGTAGTGCAGATTTCCTTTGCAAGCTTGCTTGGTTGGCCAAAAAGGGCGTATGCGTTTTTTCCTGAATATATTCAGGAAAAAACGCATACGCCCTTTTTGGCCAAGTGCATCATTGTGGACGTTCTGCCTCTTTTCCTATGCTTTCAATGCAATTCCAGTCTACCTCCTGAAATCGGTTTCCTGCAATTCTGCCCCGCTTTCAAGTCCTCTTGGCAGCCTTACTTCAGTATATTTTTGGACGATAGCTGTCATTTATAACTCTGCAGGTTTGTGAATTACAGTGCCCCTGAGCTCCTTTCTTCAACTCGCTTTCTTTTGAGCTGGCCGCAACACCGCAGGATGGCTTCAGGCCCTAATCTGGTTCCGGCACGGCACGCTGAGCCTTTGGTTAATTCCTCTTCCTGGTGGGAAATGAGAGTTAAATTTGCCCGTCCAGACACCTCCAGCTAGTCTCTCATTGGTTCTCGCTATTCCTGTTCATCTTCCGCAGAAATTGCAAACTGGGCCAAACAGGAGGTTAAAGGGACTGACTCTCCAAGGCGGGAGGGTGTTAGTAAAGCGTCTGGAATGTTGCACCCGAGTACCAGGGTACGAAAACTGAGACATATTTGAACACGTCTCCCGATCACATGGTTGATCATACTCTAGGTTCCACATGCATGTTTTAGCTGAAGGAAGAATACCTTAAACCTGGGTAGTTGAAACCCGTGGAATGGGTACCATGCAATATGACTTCAAAGGGTCTTCATTTGCTCACCGAACCTCTCCAATCCTATCACTGCTGCGTTTATGCCCCTGTACACATGCTTGATTCTCTTTCGGAGACATAGCAATCCATAGGTTTTAAGATACTTACTAGTCAGGTACATTCTTAGGCATTTAATATGCGGTGTTGAGTCCATTTCGTTGAGCAAGGAGTAGCTCTTGTCTATTCCATATTTGGCTTAAGGAACTTTATCTGTGCTCATTTCAATCTCTGGTTTTATGCAGCACCCCAACTCACCTTTCCCCTTAAGCAAGCATAAGTTGGTTTTCTAAATTTGAGACCCTGTTCTGTTCTGTAATTCAGTTCCTGTGTAGCCAAGTTTACATTCCGTGTATTACTGATATCTTATGATGTTTCTTTTTCTGTGTGACTTATTTCAGTTAGAATCATCATACCTGAATCCACTCATTGTGCTGCTAAGGGCCTGATGACATAGATTTCATTGCTGAGTGATATTGCTTTGTAAGTAAATACCACAACTTCTTTATCCATTTTTCACTTTCTGCGATGTTGAACTTGTACGCTAAACGAGGTTCTTGTAAACAGAGGCGTCCCAAACTTTGGGGTGGCTGTGTCTTTTTGATTTTAATTTCCCTAAGCTATAGGACCATAAGTGGAAGTGCCCTAGGCTCTGTTGCTTTGTTTTTTAGATGTTTCAGGAAACACCATACACTTCTCCCGAGTGTCTGTTGGCAATTTACATCCCGCCCATCAGCATAACAAGGCTCCCAGTTCTCCATGGCCTGTCCTGCCTTTCTGGATTTTACACTTTTTTCAGATAGCCCTTTTGACCGGGGGGAAGTGAGACTTCATTGTAGTGCAGATTTCCTTTGCAAGCTTGCTTGGTTGGCCAAAAAGGGCGTATGCGTTTTTTCCTGAATATATTCAGGAAAAAACGCATACGCCCTTTTTGGCCAAGTGCATCATTGTGGACGTTCTGCCTCTTTTCCTATGCTTTCAATGCAATTCCAGTCTGCCTCCTGAAATCGGTTTCCTGCAATTCTGCCCCGCTTTCAAGTCCTCTTGGCAGCCTTACTTCAGTATATTTTTGGACGATAGCTGTCATTTATAACTCTGCAGGTTTGTGAATTACAGTGCCCCTGAGCTCCTTTCTTCAACTCGCTTTCTTTTGAGCTGGCCGCAACACCGCAGGATGGCTTCAGGCCCTAATCTGGTTCCGGCACGGCACGCTGAGCCTTTGGTTAATTCCTCTTCCTGGTGGGAAATGAGAGTTAAATTTGCCCGTCCAGACACCTTCCAGCTAGTCTCTCATTGGTTCTCGCTATTCCTGTTCATCTTCCGCAGAAATTGCAAACTGGGCCAAACAGGAGGTTAAAGGGACTGACTCTCCAAGTCGGGAGGGTGTTAGTAAAGCGTCTGGAATGTTGCACCCGAGTACCAGGGTACGAAAACTGAGACATATTTGAACACGTCTCCCGATCACATGGTTGATCATACTCTAGGTTCCACATGCATGTTTTAGCTGAAGGAAGAATACCTTAAACCTGGGTAGTTGAAACCCGTGGAATGGGTACCATGCAATATGACTTCAAAGGGTCTTCATTTGCTCACCGAACCTCTCCAATCCTATCACTGCTGCGTTTATGCCCCTGTACACATGCTTGATTCTCTTTCGGAGACATAGCAATCCATAGGTTTTAAGATACTTACTAGTCAGGTACATTCTTAGGCATTTAATATGCGGTGTTGAGTCCATTTCGTTGAGCAAGGAGTAGCTCTTGTCTATTCCATATTTGGCTTAAGGAACTTTATCTGTGCTCATTTCAATCTCTGGTTTTATGCAGCACCCCAACTCACCTTTCCCCTTAAGCAAGCATAAGTTGGTTTTCTAAATTTGAGACCCTGTTCTGTTCTGTAATTCAGTTCCTGTGTAGCCAAGTTTACATTCCGTGTATTACTGATATCTTATGATGTTTCTTTTTCTGTGTGACTTATTTCAGTTAGAATCATCATACCTGAATCCACTCATTGTGCTGCTAAGGGCCTGATGACATAGATTTCATTGCTGAGAGATATTGTTTTGTAAGTAAATACCACAACTTCTTTATCCATTTTTCACTTTCTGCGATGTTGAACTTGTACTGTAAACGAGGTTCTTGTAAACAGAGGCGTCCCAAACTTTGGGGTGGCTGTGTCTTTTTGATTTTAATTTCCCTAAGCTATAGGACCATAAGTGGAAGTGCCCTAGGCTCTGTTGCTTTGTTTTTTAGATGTTTCAGGAAACACCATACACTTCTCCCGAGTGGCTGTTGGCAATTTACATCCCCCCCATCAGCATAACAAGGCTCCCAGTTCTCCATGGCCTGTCCTGCCTTTCTGGATTTTACACTTTTTTCAGATGGCCCTTTTGACCGGGGGGAAGTGAGACTTCATTGTAGTGCAGATTTCCTTTGCAAGCTTGCTTGGTTGGCCAAAAAGGGCGTATGCGTTTTTTCCTGAATATATTCAGGAAAAAACGCATACGCCCTTTTTGGCCAAGTGCATCATTGTGGACGTTCTGCCTCTTTTCCTATGCTTTCAATGCAATTCCAGTCTACCTCCTGAAATCGGTTTCCTGCAATTCTGCCCCGCTTTCAAGTCCTCTTGGCAGCCTTACTTCAGTATATTTTTGGACGATAGCTGTCATTTATAACTCTGCAGGTTTGTGAATTACAGTGCCCCTGAGCTCCTTTCTTCAACTCGCTTTCTTTTGAGCTGGCCGCAACACCGCAGGATGGCTTCAGGCCCTAATCTGGTTCCGGCACGGCACGCTGAGCCTTTGGTTAATTCCTCTTCCTGGTGGGAAATGAGAGTTAAATTTGCCCGTCCAGACACCTCCAGCTAGTCTCTCATTGGTTCTCGCTATTCCTGTTCATCTTCCGCAGAAATTGCAAACTGGGCCAAACAGGAGGTTAAAGGGACTGACTCTCCAAGTCGGGAGGGTGTTAGTAAAGCGTCTGGAATGTTGCACCCGAGTACCAGGGTACGAAAACTGAGACATATTTGAACACGTCTCCCGATCACATGGTTGATCATACTCTAGGTTCCACATGCATGTTTTAGCTGAAGGAAGAATACCTTAAACCTGGGTAGTTGAAACCCGTGGAATGGGTACCATGCAATATGACTTCAAAGGGTCTTCATTTGCTCACCGAACCTCTCCAATCCTATCACTGCTGCGTTTATGCCCCTGTACACATGCTTGATTCTCTTTCGGAGACATAGCAATCCATAGGTTTTAAGATACTTACTAGTCAGGTACATTCTTAGGCGTTTAATATGCGGTGTTGAGTCCATTTCGTTGAGCAAGGAGTAGCTCTTGTCTATTCCATATTTGGCTTAAGGAACTTTATCTGTGCTCATTTCAATCTCTGGTTTTATGCAGCACCCCAACTCACCTTTCCCCTTAAGCAAGCATAAGTTGGTTTTCTAAATTTGAGACCCTGTTCTGTTCTGTAATTCAGTTCCTGTGTAGCCAAGTTTACATTCCGTGTATTACTGATATCTTATGATGTTTCTTTTTCTGTGTGACTTATTTCAGTTAGAATCATCATACCTGAATCCACTCATTGTGCTGCTAAGGGCCTGATGACATAGATTTCATTGCTGAGTGATATTGCTTTGTAAGTAAATACCACAACTTCTTTATCCATTTTTCACTTTCTGCGATGTTGAACTTGTACGCTAAACGAGGTTCTTGTAAACAGAGGCGTCCCAAACTTTGGGGTGGCTGTGTCTTTTTGATTTTAATTTCCCTAAGCTATAGGACCATAAGTGGAAGTGCCCTAGGCTCTGTTGCTTTGTTTTTTAGATGTTTCAGGAAACACCATACACTTCTCCCGAGTGTCTGTTGGCAATTTACATCCCGCCCATCAGCATAACAAGGCTCCCAGTTCTCCATGGCCTGTCCTGCCTTTCTGGATTTTACACTTTTTTCAGATAGCCCTTTTGACCGGGGGGAAGTGAGACTTCATTGTAGTGCAGATTTCCTTTGCAAGCTTGCTTGGTTGGCCAAAAAGGGCGTATGCGTTTTTTCCTGAATATATTCAGGAAAAAACGCATACGCCCTTTTTGGCCAAGTGCATCATGGTGGACGTTCTGCCTCTTTTCCTATGCTTTCAATGCAATTCCAGTCTGCCTCCTGAAATCGGTTTCCTGCAATTCTGCCCCGCTTTCAAGTCCTCTTGGCAGCCTTACTTCAGTATATTTTTGGACGATAGCTGTCATTTATAACTCTGCAGGTTTGTGAATTACAGTGCCCCTGAGCTCCTTTCTTCAACTCGCTTTCTTTTGAGCTGGCCGCAACACCGCAGGATGGCTTCAGGCCCTAATCTGGTTCCGGCACGGCACGCTGAGCCTTTGGTTAATTCCTCTTCCTGGTGGGAAATGAGAGTTAAATTTGCCCGTCCAGACACCTCCAGCTAGTCTCTCATTGGTTCTCGCTATTCCTGTTCATCTTCCGCAGAAATTGCAAACTGGGCCAAACAGGAGGTTAAAGGGACTGACTCTCCAAGTCGGGAGGGTGTTAGTAAAGCGTCTGGAATGTTGCACCCGAGTACCAGGGTACGAAAACTGAGACATATTTGAACACGTCTCCCGATCACATGGTTGATCATACTCTAGGTTCCACATGCATGTTTTAGCTGAAGGAAGAATACCTTAAACCTGGGTAGTTGAAACCCGTGGAATGGGTACCATGCAATATGACTTCAAAGGGTCTTCATTTGCTCACCGAACCTCTCCAATCCTATCACTGCTGCGTTTATGCCCCTGTACACATGCTTGATTCTCTTTCGGAGACATAGTAATCCATAGGTTTTAAGATACTTACTAGTCAGGTACATTCTTAGGCGTTTAATATGCGGTGTTGAGTCCATTTCGTTGAGCAAGGAGTAGCTCTTGTCTATTCCATATTTGGCTTAAGGAACTTTATCTGTGCTCATTTCAATCTCTGGTTTTATGCAGCACCCCAACTCACCTTTCCCCTTAAGCAAGCATAAGTTGGTTTTCTAAATTTGAGACCCTGTTCTGTTCTGTAATTCAGTTCCTGTGTAGCCAAGTTTACATTCCGTGTATTACTGATATCTTATGATGTTTCTTTTTCTGTGTGACTTATTTCAGTTAGAATCATCATACCTGAATCCACTCATTGTGCTGCTAAGGGCCTGATGACATAGATTTCATTGCTGAGAGATATTGTTTTGTAAGTAAATACCACAACTTCTTTATCCATTTTTCACTTTCTGCGATGTTGAACTTGTACTGTAAACGAGGTTCTTGTAAACAGAGGCGTCCCAAACTTTGGGGTGGCTGTGTCTTTTTGATTTTAATTTCCCTAAGCTATAGGACCATAAGTGGAAGTGCCCTAGGCTCTGTTGCTTTGTTTTTTAGATGTTTCAGGAAACACCATACACTTCTCCCGAGTGGCTGTTGGCAATTTACATCCCGCCCATCAGCATAACAAGGCTCCCAGTTCTCCATGGCCTGTCCTGCCTTTCTGGATTTTACACTTTTTTCAGATGGCCCTTTTGACCGGGGGGAAGTGAGACTTCATTGTAGTGCAGATTTCCTTTGCAAGCTTGCTTGGTTGGCCAAAAAGGGCGTATGCGTTTTTTCCTGAATATATTCAGGAAAAAACGCATACGCCCTTTTTGGCCAAGTGCATCATTGTGGACGTTCTGCCTCTTTTCCTATGCTTTCAATGCAATTCCAGTCTACCTCCTGAAATCGGTTTCCTGCAATTCTGCCCCGCTTTCAAGTCCTCTTGGCAGCCTTACTTCAGTATATTTTTGGACGATAGCTGTCATTTATAACTCTGCAGGTTTGTGAATTACAGTGCCCCTGAGCTCCTTTCTTCAACTCGCTTTCTTTTGAGCTGGCCGCAACACCGCAGGATGGCTTCAGGCCCTAATCTGGTTCCGGCACGGCACGCTGAGCCTTTGGTTAATTCCTCTTCCTGGTGGGAAATGAGAGTTAAATTTGCCCGTCCAGACACCTCCAGCTAGTCTCTCATTGGTTCTCGCTATTCCTGTTCATCTTCCGCAGAAATTGCAAACTGGGCCAAACAGGAGGTTAAAGGGACTGACTCTCCAAGTCGGGAGGGTGTTAGTAAAGCGTCTGGAATGTTGCACCCGAGTACCAGGGTACGAAAACTGAGACATATTTGAACACGTCTCCCGATCACATGGTTGATCATACTCTAGGTTCCACATGCATGTTTTAGCTGAAGGAAGAATACCTTAAACCTGGGTAGTTGAAACCCGTGGAATGGGTACCATGCAATATGACTTCAAAGGGTCTTCATTTGCTCACCGAACCTCTCCAATCCTATCACTGCTGCGTTTATGCCCCTGTACACATGCTTGATTCTCTTTCGGAGACATAGCAATCCATAGGTTTTAAGATACTTACTAGTCAGGTACATTCTTAGGCGTTTAATATGCGGTGTTGAGTCCATTTCGTTGAGCAAGGAGTAGCTCTTGTCTATTCCATATTTGGCTTAAGGAACTTTATCTGTGCTCATTTCAATCTCTGGTTTTATGCAGCACCCCAACTCACCTTTCCCCTTAAGCAAGCATAAGTTGGTTTTCTAAATTTGAGACCCTGTTCTGTTCTGTAATTCAGTTCCTGTGTAGCCAAGTTTACATTCCGTGTATTACTGATATCTTATGATGTTTCTTTTTCTGTGTGACTTATTTCAGTTAGAATCATCATACCTGAATCCACTCATTGTGCTGCTAAGGGCCTGATGACATAGATTTCATTGCTGAGTGATATTGCTTTGTAAGTAAATACCACAACTTCTTTATCCATTTTTCACTTTCTGCGATGTTGAACTTGTACGCTAAACGAGGTTCTTGTAAACAGAGGCGTCCCAAACTTTGGGGTGGCTGTGTCTTTTTGATTTTAATTTCCCTAAGCTATAGGACCATAAGTGGAAGTGCCCTAGGCTCTGTTGCTTTGTTTTTTAGATGTTTCAGGAAACACCATACACTTCTCCCGAGTGTCTGTTGGCAATTTACATCCCGCCCATCAGCATAACAAGGCTCCCAGTTCTCCATGGCCTGTCCTGCCTTTCTGGATTTTACACTTTTTTCAGATAGCCCTTTTGACCGGGGGGAAGTGAGACTTCATTGTAGTGCAGATTTCCTTTGCAAGCTTGCTTGGTTGGCCAAAAAGGGCGTATGCGTTTTTTCCTGAATATATTCAGGAAAAAACGCATACGCCCTTTTTGGCCAAGTGCATCATTGTGGACGTTCTGCCTCTTTTCCTATGCTTTCAATGCAATTCCAGTCTGCCTCCTGAAATCGGTTTCCTGCAATTCTGCCCCGCTTTCAAGTCCTCTTGGCAGCCTTACTTCAGTATATTTTTGGACGATAGCTGTCATTTATAACTCTGCAGGTTTGTGAATTACAGTGCCCCTGAGCTCCTTTCTTCAACTCGCTTTCTTTTGAGCTGGCCGCAACACCGCAGGATGGCTTCAGGCCCTAATCTGGTTCCGGCACGGCACGCTGAGCCTTTGGTTAATTCCTCTTCCTGGTGGGAAATGAGAGTTAAATTTGCCCGTCCAGACACCTCCAGCTAGTCTCTCATTGGTTCTCGCTATTCCTGTTCATCTTCCGCAGAAATTGCAAACTGGGCCAAACAGGAGGTTAAAGGGACTGACTCTCCAAGTCGGGAGGGTGTTAGTAAAGCGTCTGGAATGTTGCACCCGAGTACCAGGGTACGAAAACTGAGACATATTTGAACACGTCTCCCGATCACATGGTTGATCATACTCTAGGTTCCACATGCATGTTTTAGCTGAAGGAAGAATACCTTAAACCTGGGTAGTTGAAACCCGTGGAATGGGTACCATGCAATATGACTTCAAAGGGTCTTCATTTGCTCACCGAACCTCTCCAATCCTATCACTGCTGCGTTTATGCCCCTGTACACATGCTTGATTCTCTTTCGGAGACATAGCAATCCATAGGTTTTAAGATACTTACTAGTCAGGTACATTCTTAGGCGTTTAATATGCGGTGTTGAGTCCATTTCGTTGAGCAAGGAGTAGCTCTTGTCTATTCCATATTTGGCTTAAGGAACTTTATCTGTGCTCATTTCAATCTCTGGTTTTATGCAGCACCCCAACTCACCTTTCCCCTTAAGCAAGCATAAGTTGGTTTTCTAAATTTGAGACCCTGTTCTGTTCTGTAATTCAGTTCCTGTGTAGCCAAGTTTACATTCCGTGTATTACTGATATCTTATGATGTTTCTTTTTCTGTGTGACTTATTTCAGTTAGAATCATCATACCTGAATCCACTCATTGTGCTGCTAAGGGCCTGATGACATAGATTTCATTGCTGAGTGATATTGCTTTGTAAGTAAATACCACAACTTCTTTATCCATTTTTCACTTTCTGCGATGTTGAACTTGTACGCTAAACGAGGTTCTTGTAAACAGAGGCGTCCCAAACTTTGGGGTGGCTGTGTCTTTTTGATTTTAATTTCCCTAAGCTATAGGACCATAAGTGGAAGTGCCCTAGGCTCTGTTGCTTTGTTTTTTAGATGTTTCAGGAAACACCATACACTTCTCCCGAGTGGCTGTTGGCAATTTACATCCCGCCCATCAGCATAACAAGGCTCCCAGTTCTCCATGGCCTGTCCTGCCTTTCTGGATTTTACACTTTTTTCAGATGGCCCTTTTGACCGGGGGGAAGTGAGACTTCATTGTAGTGCAGATTTCCTTTGCAAGCTTGCTTGGTTGGCCAAAAAGGGCGTATGCGTTTTTTCCTGAATATATTCAGGAAAAAACGCATACGCCCTTTTTGGCCAAGTGCATCATTGTGGACGTTCTGCCTCTTTTCCTATGCTTTCAATGCAATTCCAGTCTACCTCCTGAAATCGGTTTCCTGCAATTCTGCCCCGCTTTCAAGTCCTCTTGGCAGCCTTACTTCAGTATATTTTTGGACGATAGCTGTCATTTATAACTCTGCAGGTTTGTGAATTACAGTGCCCCTGAGCTCCTTTCTTCAACTCGCTTTCTTTTGAGCTGGCCGCAACACCGCAGGATGGCTTCAGGCCCTAATCTGGTTCCGGCACGGCACGCTGAGCCTTTGGTTAATTCCTCTTCCTGGTGGGAAATGAGAGTTAAATTTGCCCGTCCAGACACCTCCAGCTAGTCTCTCATTGGTTCTCGCTATTCCTGTTCATCTTCCGCAGAAATTGCAAACTGGGCCAAACAGGAGGTTAAAGGGACTGACTCTCCAAGTCGGGAGGGTGTTAGTAAAGCGTCTGGAATGTTGCACCCGAGTACCAGGGTACGAAAACTGAGACATATTTGAACACGTCTCCCGATCACATGGTTGATCATACTCTAGGTTCCACATGCATGTTTTAGCTGAAGGAAGAATACCTTAAACCTGGGTAGTTGAAACCCGTGGAATGGGTACCATGCAATATGACTTCAAAGGGTCTTCATTTGCTCACCGAACCTCTCCAATCCTATCACTGCTGCGTTTATGCCCCTGTACACATGCTTGATTCTCTTTCGGAGACATAGCAATCCATAGGTTTTAAGATACTTACTAGTCAGGTACATTCTTAGGCGTTTAATATGCGGTGTTGAGTCCATTTCGTTGAGCAAGGAGTAGCTCTTGTCTATTCCATATTTGGCTTAAGGAACTTTATCTGTGCTCATTTCAATCTCTGGTTTTATGCAGCACCCCAACTCACCTTTCCCCTTAAGCAAGCATAAGTTGGTTTTCTAAATTTGAGACCCTGTTCTGTTCTGTAATTCAGTTCCTGTGTAGCCAAGTTTACATTCCGTGTATTACTGATATCTTATGATGTTTCTTTTTCTGTGTGACTTATTTCAGTTAGAATCATCATACCTGAATCCACTCATTGTGCTGCTAAGGGCCTGATGACATAGATTTCATTGCTGAGTGATATTGCTTTGTAAGTAAATACCACAACTTCTTTATCCATTTTTCACTTTCTGCGATGTTGAACTTGTACTGTAAACGAGGTTCTTGTAAACAGAGGCGTCCCAAACTTTGGGGTGGCTGTGTCTTTTTGATTTTAATTTCCCTAAGCTATAGGACCATAAGTGGAAGTGCCCTAGGCTCTGTTGCTTTGTTTTTTAGATGTTTCAGGAAACACCATACACTTCTCCCGAGTGTCTGTTGGCAATTTACATCCCGCCCATCAGCATAACAAGGCTCCCAGTTCTCCATGGCCTGTCCTGCCTTTCTGGATTTTACACTTTTTTCAGATGGCCCTTTTGACCGGGGGGAAGTGAGACTTCATTGTAGTGCAGATTTCCTTTGCAAGCTTGCTTGGTTGGCCAAAAAGGGCGTATGCGTTTTTTCCTGAATATATTCAGGAAAAAACGCATACGCCCTTTTTGGCCAAGTGCATCATTGTGGACGTTCTGCCTCTTTTCCTATGCTTTCAATGCAATTCCAGTCTACCTCCTGAAATCGGTTTCCTGCAATTCTGCCCCGCTTTCAAGTCCTCTTGGCAGCCTTACTTCAGTATATTTTTGGACGATAGCTGTCATTTATAACTCTGCAGGTTTGTGAATTACAGTGCCCCTGAGCTCCTTTCTTCAACTCGCTTTCTTTTGAGCTGGCCGCAACACCGCAGGATGGCTTCAGGCCCTAATCTGGTTCCGGCACGGCACGCTGAGCCTTTGGTTAATTCCTCTTCCTGGTGGGAAATGAGAGTTAAATTTGCCCGTCCAGACACCTCCAGCTAGTCTCTCATTGGTTCTCGCTATTCCTGTTCATCTTCCGCAGAAATTGCAAACTGGGCCAAACAGGAGGTTAAAGGGACTGACTCTCCAAGTCGGGAGGGTGTTAGTAAAGCGTCTGGAATGTTGCACCCGAGTACCAGGGTACGAAAACTGAGACATATTTGAACACGTCTCCCGATCACATGGTTGATCATACTCTAGGTTCCACATGCATGTTTTAGCTGAAGGAAGAATACCTTAAACCTGGGTAGTTGAAACCCGTGGAATGGGTACCATGCAATATGACTTCAAAGGGTCTTCATTTGCTCACCGAACCTCTCCAATCCTATCACTGCTGCGTTTATGCCCCTGTACACATGCTTGATTCTCTTTCGGAGACATAGCAATCCATAGGTTTTAAGATACTTACTAGTCAGGTACATTCTTAGGCGTTTAATATGCGGTGTTGAGTCCATTTCGTTGAGCAAGGAGTAGCTCTTGTCTATTCCATATTTGGCTTAAGGAACTTTATCTGTGCTCATTTCAATCTCTGGTTTTATGCAGCACCCCAACTCACCTTTCCCCTTAAGCAAGCATAAGTTGGTTTTCTAAATTTGAGACCCTGTTCTGTTCTGTAATTCAGTTCCTGTGTAGCCAAGTTTACATTCCGTGTATTACTGATATCTTATGATGTTTCTTTTTCTGTGTGACTTATTTCAGTTAGAATCATCATACCTGAATCCACTCATTGTGCTGCTAAGGGCCTGATGACATAGATTTCATTGCTGAGTGATATTGCTTTGTAAGTAAATACCACAACTTCTTTATCCATTTTTCACTTTCTGCGATGTTGAACTTGTACTGTAAACGAGGTTCTTGTAAACAGAGGCGTCCCAAACTTTGGGGTGGCTGTGTCTTTTTGATTTTAATTTCCCTAAGCTATAGGACCATAAGTGGAAGTGCCCTAGGCTCTGTTGCTTTGTTTTTTAGATGTTTCAGGAAACACCATACACTTCTCCCGAGTGGCTGTTGGCAATTTACATCCCGCCCATCAGCATAACAAGGCTCCCAGTTCTCCATGGCCTGTCCTGCCTTTCTGGATTTTACACTTTTTTCAGATGGCCCTTTTGACCGGGGGGAAGTGAGACTTCATTGTAGTGCAGATTTCCTTTGCAAGCTTGCTTGGTTGGCCAAAAAGGGCGTATGCGTTTTTTCCTGAATATATTCAGGAAAAAACGCATACGCCCTTTTTGGCCAAGTGCATCATTGTGGACGTTCTGCCTCTTTTCCTATGCTTTCAATGCAATTCCAGTCTACCTCCTGAAATCGGTTTCCTGCAATTCTGCCCCGCTTTCAAGTCCTCTTGGCAGCCTTACTTCAGTATATTTTTGGACGATAGCTGTCATTTATAACTCTGCAGGTTTGTGAATTACAGTGCCCCTGAGCTCCTTTCTTCAACTCGCTTTCTTTTGAGCTGGCCGCAACACCGCAGGATGGCTTCAGGCCCTAATCTGGTTCCGGCACGGCACGCTGAGCCTTTGGTTAATTCCTCTTCCTGGTGGGAAATGAGAGTTAAATTTGCCCGTCCAGACACCTCCAGCTAGTCTCTCATTGGTTCTCGCTATTCCTGTTCATCTTCCGCAGAAATTGCAAACTGGGCCAAACAGGAGGTTAAAGGGACTGACTCTCCAAGTCGGGAGGGTGTTAGTAAAGCGTCTGGAATGTTGCACCCGAGTACCAGGGTACGAAAACTGAGACATATTTGAACACGTCTCCCGATCACATGGTTGATCATACTCTAGGTTCCACATGCATGTTTTAGCTGAAGGAAGAATACCTTAAACCTGGGTAGTTGAAACCCGTGGAATGGGTACCATGCAATATGACTTCAAAGGGTCTTCATTTGCTCACCGAACCTCTCCAATCCTATCACTGCTGCGTTTATGCCCCTGTACACATGCTTGATTCTCTTTCGGAGACATAGCAATCCATAGGTTTTAAGATACTTACTAGTCAGGTACATTCTTAGGCGTTTAATATGCGGTGTTGAGTCCATTTCGTTGAGCAAGGAGTAGCTCTTGTCTATTCCATATTTGGCTTAAGGAACTTTATCTGTGCTCATTTCAATCTCTGGTTTTATGCAGCACCCCAACTCACCTTTACCCTGAAGAAAGCATAAGTTGGTTTTCTAAATTTGAGACCCTGTTCTGTTCTGTAATTCAGTTCCTGTGTAGCCAAGTTTACATTCCGTGTATTACTGATATCTTATGATGTTTCTTTTTCTGTGTGACTTATTTCAGTTAGAATCATCATACCTGAATCCACTCATTGTGCTGCTAAGGGCCTGATGACATAGATTTCATTGCTGAGTGATATTGCTTTGTAAGTAAATACCACAACTTCTTTATCCATTTTTCACTTTCTGCGATGTTGAACTTGTACGCTAAACGAGGTTCTTGTAAACAGAGGCGTCCCAAACTTTGGGGTGGCTGTGTCTTTTTGATTTTAATTTCCCTAAGCTATAGGACCATAAGTGGAAGTGCCCTAGGCTCTGTTGCTTTGTTTTTTAGATGTTTCAGGAAACACCATACACTTCTCCCGAGTGTCTGTTGGCAATTTACATCCCGCCCATCAGCATAACAAGGCTCCCAGTTCTCCATGGCCTGTCCTGCCTTTCTGGATTTTACACTTTTTTCAGATAGCCCTTTTGACCGGGGGGAAGTGAGACTTCATTGTAGTGCAGATTTCCTTTGCAAGCTTGCTTGGTTGGCCAAAAAGGGCGTATGCGTTTTTTCCTGAATATATTCAGGAAAAAACGCATACGCCCTTTTTGGCCAAGTGCATCATTGTGGACGTTCTGCCTCTTTTCCTATGCTTTCAATGCAATTCCAGTCTGCCTCCTGAAATCGGTTTCCTGCAATTCTGCCCCGCTTTCAAGTCCTCTTGGCAGCCTTACTTCAGTATATTTTTGGACGATAGCTGTCATTTATAACTCTGCAGGTTTGTGAATTACAGTGCCCCTGAGCTCCTTTCTTCAACTCGCTTTCTTTTGAGCTGGCCGCAACACCGCAGGATGGCTTCAGGCCCTAATCTGGTTCCGGCACGGCACGCTGAGCCTTTGGTTAATTCCTCTTCCTGGTGGGAAATGAGAGTTAAATTTGCCCGTCCAGACACCTCCAGCTAGTCTCTCATTGGTTCTCGCTATTCCTGTTCATCTTCCGCAGAAATTGCAAACTGGGCCAAACAGGAGGTTAAAGGGACTGACTCTCCAAGTCGGGAGGGTGTTAGTAAAGCGTCTGGAATGTTGCACCCGAGTACCAGGGTACGAAAACTGAGACATATTTGAACACGTCTCCCGATCACATGGTTGATCATACTCTAGGTTCCACATGCATGTTTTAGCTGAAGGAAGAATACCTTAAACCTGGGTAGTTGAAACCCGTGGAATGGGTACCATGCAATATGACTTCAAAGGGTCTTCATTTGCTCACCGAACCTCTCCAATCCTATCACTGCTGCGTTTATGCCCCTGTACACATGCTTGATTCTCTTTCGGAGACATAGCAATCCATAGGTTTTAAGATACTTACTAGTCAGGTACATTCTTAGGCGTTTAATATGCGGTGTTGAGTCCATTTCGTTGAGCAAGGAGTAGCTCTTGTCTATTCCATATTTGGCTTAAGGAACTTTATCTGTGCTCATTTCAATCTCTGGTTTTATGCAGCACCCCAACTCACCTTTCCCCTTAAGCAAGCATAAGTTGGTTTTCTAAATTTGAGACCCTGTTCTGTTCTGTAATTCAGTTCCTGTGTAGCCAAGTTTACATTCCGTGTATTACTGATATCTTATGATGTTTCTTTTTCTGTGTGACTTATTTCAGTTAGAATCATCATACCTGAATCCACTCATTGTGCTGCTAAGGGCCTGATGACATAGATTTCATTGCTGAGTGATATTGCTTTGTAAGTAAATACCACAACTTCTTTATCCATTTTTCACTTTCTGCGATGTTGAACTTGTATGCTAAACGAGGTTCTTGTAAACAGAGGCGTCCCAAACTTTGGGGTGGCTGTGTCTTTTTGATTTTAATTTCCCTAAGCTATAGGACCATAAGTGGAAGTGCCCTAGGCTCTGTTGCTTTGTTTTTTAGATGTTTCAGGAAACACCATACACTTCTCCCGAGTGGCTGTTGGCAATTTACATCCCGCCCATCAGCATAACAAGGCTCCCAGTTCTCCATGGCCTGTCCTGCCTTTCTGGATTTTACACTTTTTTCAGATGGCCCTTTTGACCGGGGGGAAGTGAGACTTCATTGTAGTGCAGATTTCCTTTGCAAGCTTGCTTGGTTGGCCAAAAAGGGTGTATGCGTTTTTTCCTGAATATATTCAGGAAAAAACGCATACGCCCTTTTTGGCCAAGTGCATCATTGTGGACGTTCTGCCTCTTTTCCTATGCTTTCAATGCAATTCCAGTCTACCTCCTGAAATCGGTTTCCTGCAATTCTGCCCCGCTTTCAAGTCCTCTTGGCAGCCTTACTTCAGTATATTTTTGGACGATAGCTGTCATTTATAACTCTGCAGGTTTGTGAATTACAGTGCCCCTGAGCTCCTTTCTTCAACTCGCTTTCTTTTGAGCTGGCCGCAACACCGCAGGATGGCTTCAGGCCCTAATCTGGTTCCGGCACGGCACGCTGAGCCTTTGGTTAATTCCTCTTTCTGGTGGGAAATGAGAGTTAAATTTGCCCGTCCAGACACCTCCAGCTAGTCTCTCATTGGTTCTCGCTATTCCTGTTCATCTTCCGCAGAAATTGCAAACTGGGCCAAACAGGAGGTTAAAGGGACTGACTCTCCAAGTCGGGAGGGTGTTAGTAAAGCGTCTGGAATGTTGCACCCGAGTACCAGGGTACGAAAACTGAGACATATTTGAACACGTCTCCCGATCACATGGTTGATCATACTCTAGGTTCCACATGCATGTTTTACCTGAAGGAAGAATACCTTAAACCTGGGTAGTTGAAACCCGTGGAATGGGTACCATGCAATATGACTTCAAAGGGTCTTCATTTGCTCACCGAACCTCTCCAATCCTATCACTGCTGCGTTTATGCCCCTGTACACATGCTTGATTCTCTTTCGGAGACATAGCAATCCATAGGTTTTAAGATACTTACTAGTCAGGTACATTCTTAGGCGTTTAATATGCGGTGTTGAGTCCATTTCGTTGAGCAAGGAGTAGCTCTTGTCTATTCCATATTTGGCTTAAGGAACTTTATCTGTGCTCATTTCAATCTCTGGTTTTATGCAGCACCCCAACTCACCTTTCCCCTTAAGCAAGCATAAGTTGGTTTTCTAAATTTGAGACCCTGTTCTGTTCTGTAATTCAGTTCCTGTGTAGCCAAGTTTACATTCCGTGTATTACTGATATCTTATGATGTTTCTTTTTCTGTGTGACTTATTTCAGTTAGAATCATCATACCTGAATCCACTCATTGTGCTGCTAAGGGCCTGATGACATAGATTTCATTGCTGAGTGATATTGCTTTGTAAGTAAATACCACAACTTCTTTATCCATTTTTCACTTTCTGCGATGTTGAACTTGTACGCTAAACGAGGTTCTTGTAAACAGAGGCGTCCCAAACTTTGGGGTGGCTGTGTCTTTTTGATTTTAATTTCCCTAAGCTATAGGACCATAAGTGGAAGTGCCCTAGGCTCTGTTGCTTTGTTTTTTAGATGTTTCAGGAAACACCATACACTTCTCCTGAGTGTCTGTTGGCAATTTACATCCCGCCCATCAGCATAACAAGGCTCCCAGTTCTCCATGGCCTGTCCTGCCTTTCTGGATTTTACACTTTTTTCAGATGGCCCTTTTGACCGGGGGGAAGTGAGACTTCATTGTAGTGCAGATTTCCTTTGCAAGCTTGCTTGGTTGGCCAAAAAGGGCGTATGCGTTTTTTCCTGAATATATTCAGGAAAAAACGCATACGCCCTTTTTGGCCAAGTGCATCATTGTGGACGTTCTGCCTCTTTTCCTATGCTTTCACTGCAATTCCAGTCTACCTCCTGAAATCGGTTTCCTGCAATTCTGCCCCGCTTTCAAGTCCTCTTGGCAGCCTTACTTCAGTATATTTTTGGACGATAGCTGTCATTTATAACTCTGCAGGTTTGTGAATTACAGTGCCCCTGAGCTCCTTTCTTCAACTCGCTTTCTTTTGAGCTGGCCGCAACACCGCAGGATGGCTTCAGGCCCTAATCTGGTTCCGGCACGGCACGCTGAGCCTTTGGTTAATTCCTCTTCCTGGTGGGAAATGAGAGTTAAATTTGCCCGTCCAGACACCTCCAGCTAGTCTCTCATTGGTTCTCGCTATTCCTGTTCATCTTCCGCAGAAATTGCAAACTGGGCCAAACAGGAGGTTAAAGGGACTGACTCTCCAAGTCGGGAGGGTGTTAGTAAAGCGTCTGGAATGTTGCACCCGAGTACCAGGGTACGAAAACTGAGACATATTTGAACACGTCTCCCGATCACATGGTTGATCATACTCTAGGTTCCACATGCATGTTTTAGCTGAAGGAAGAATACCTTAAACCTGGGTAGTTGAAACCCGTGGAATGGGTACCATGCAATATGACTTCAAAGGGTCTTCATTTGCTCACCGAACCTCTCCAATCCTATCACTGCTGCGTTTATGCCCCTGTACACATGCTTGATTCTCTTTCGGAGACATAGCAATCCATAGGTTTTAAGATACTTACTAGTCAGGTACATTCTTAGGCATTTAATATGCGGTGTTGAGTCCATTTCGTTGAGCAAGAGGTAGCTCTTGTCTATTCCATATTTGGCTTAAGGAACTTTATCTGTGCTCATTTCAATCTCTGGTTTTATGCAGCACCCCAACTCACCTTTACCCTGAAGAAAGCATAAGTTGGTTTTCTAAATTTGAGACCCTGTTCTGTTCTGTAATTCAGTTCCTGTGTAGCCAAGTTTACATTCCGTGTATTCCTGATATCTTATGATGTTTCTTTTTCTGTGTGACTTATTTCAGTTAGAATCATCATACCTGAATCCACTCATTGTGCTGCTAAGGGCCTGATGACATAGATTTCATTGCTGAGTGATATTGCTTTGTAAGTAAATACCACAACTTCTTTATCCATTTTTCACTTTCTGCGATGTTGAACTTGTACTGTAAACGAGGTTCTTGTAAACAGAGGCGTCCCAAACTTTGGGGTGGCTGTGTCTTTTTGATTTTAATTTCCCTAAGCTATAGGACCATAAGTGGAAGTGCCCTAGGCTCTGTTGCTTTGTTTTTTAGATGTTTCAGGAAACACCATACACTTCTCCCGAGTGTCTGTTGGCAATTTACATCCCGCCCATCAGCATAACAAGGCTCCCAGTTCTCCATGGCCTGTCCTGCCTTTCTGGATTTTACACTTTTTTCAGATGGCCCTTTTGACCGGGGGGAAGTGAGACTTCATTGTAGTGCAGATTTCCTTTGCAAGCTTGCTTGGTTGGCCAAAAAGGGCGTATGCGTTTTTTCCTGAATATATTCAGGAAAAAACGCATACGCCCTTTTTGGCCAAGTGCATCATTGTGGACGTTCTGCCTCTTTTCCTATGCTTTCAATGCAATTCCAGTCTACCTCCTGAAATCGGTTTCCTGCAATTCTGCCCCGCTTTCAAGTCCTCTTGGCAGCCTTACTTCAGTATATTTTTGGACGATAGCTGTCATTTATAACTCTGCAGGTTTGTGAATTACAGTGCCCCTGAGCTCCTTTCTTCAACTCTCTTTCTTGTGACCTGGCCGCAACACCGCAGGATGGCTTCAGGCCCTAATCTGGTTCCGGCACGGCATGCTGAGCCTTTGGTTAATTCCTCTTCCTGGTGGGAAATGAGAGTTAAATTTGCCCGTCCAGACACCTCCAGCTAGTCTCTCATTGGTTCTCGCTATTCCTGTTCATCTTCCGCAGAAATTGCAAACTGGGCCAAACAGGAGGTTAAAGGGACTGACTCTCCAAGTCGGGAGGGTGTTAGTAAAGCGTCTGGAATGTTGCACCCGAGTACCAGGGTACGAAAACTGAGACATATTTGAACATGTCTCCCGATCACATGGTTGATCATACTCTAGGTTCCACATGAATGTTTTACCTGAAGGAAGAATACCTTAAACCTGGGTACTTGAAACCCGTGGAATGGGTACCATGCAATATGACTTCAAAGGGTCTTCATTTGCTCACCGAACCTCTCCAATCCTATCACTGCTGCGTTTATGCCCCTGTACACATGCTTGATTCTCTTTCGGAGACATAGCAATCCATAGGTTTTAAGATACTTACTAGTCAGGTACATTCTTAGGCGTTTAATATGCGGTGTTGAGTCCATTTCGTTGAGCAAGGAGTAGCTCTTGTCTATTCCATATTTGGCTTAAGGAACTTTATCTGTGCTCATTTCAATCTCTGGTTTTATGCAGCACCCCAACTCACCTTTACCCTTAAGCAAGCATAAGTTGGTTTTCTAAATTTGAGACCCTGTTCTGTTCTGTAATTCAGTTCCTGTGTAGCCAAGTTTACATTCCGTGTATTACTGATATCTTATGATGTTTCTTTTTCTGTGTGACTTATTTCAGTTAGAATCATCATACCTGAATCCACTCATTGTGCTGCTAAGGGCCTGATGACATAGATTTCATTGCTGAGTGATATTGCTTTGTAAGTAAATACCACAACTTCTTTATCCATTTTTCACTTTCTGCGATGTTGAACTTGTACTGTAAACGAGGTTCTTGTAAACAGAGGCGTCCCAATGTTTGGGGTGGCTGTGTCTTTTTGATTTTAATTTCCCTAAGCTATAGGACCATAAGTGGAAGTGCCCTAGGCTCTGTTGCTTTGTTTTTTAGATGTTTCAGGAAACACCATACACTTCTCCCGAGTGTCTGTTGGCAATTTACATCCCGCCCATCAGCATAACAAGGCTCCCAGTTCTCCATGGCCTGTCCTGCCTTTCTGGATTTTACACTTTTTTCAGATGGCCCTTTTGACCGGGGGGAAGTGAGACTTCATTGTAGTGCAGATTTCCTTTGCAAGCTTGCTTGGTTGGCCAAAAAGGGCGTATGCGTTTTTTCCTGAATATATTCAGGAAAAAACGCATACGCCCTTTTTGGCCAAGTGCATCATTGTGGACGTTCTGCCTCTTTTCCTATGCTTTCAATGCAATTCCAGTCTGCCTCCTGAAATCGGTTTCCTGCAATTCTGCCCCGCTTTCAAGTCCTCTTGGCAGCCTTACTTCAGTATATTTTTGGACGATAGCTGTCATTTATAACTCTGCAGGTTTGTGAATTACAGTGCCCCTGAGCTCCTTTCTTCAACTCGCTTTCTTTTGAGCTGGCCGCAACACCGCAGGATGGCTTCAGGCCCTAATCTGGTTCCGGCACGGCACGCTGAGCCTTTGGTTAATTCCTCTTCCTGGTGGGAAATGAGAGTTAAATTTGCCCGTCCAGACACCTCCAGCTAGTCTCTCATTGGTTCTCGCTATTCCTGTTCATCTTCCGCAGAAATTGCAAACTGGGCCAAACAGGAGGTTAAAGGGACTGACTCTCCAAGTCGGGAGGGTGTTAGTAAAGCGTCTGGAATGTTGCACCCGAGTACCAGGGTACGAAAACTGAGACATATTTGAACACGTCTCCCGATCACATGGTTGATCATACTCTAGGTTCCACATGCATGTTTTAGCTGAAGGAAGAATACCTTAAACCTGGGTAGTTGAAACCCGTGGAATGGGTACCATGCAATATGACTTCAAAGGGTCTTCATTTGCTCACCGAACCTCTCCAATCCTATCACTGCTGCGTTTATGCCCCTGTACACATGCTTGATTCTCTTTCGGAGACATAGCAATCCATAGGTTTTAAGATACTTACTAGTCAGGTACATTCTTAGGCGTTTAATATGCGGTGTTGAGTCCATTTCGTTGAGCAAGGAGTAGCTCTTGTCTATTCCATATTTGGCTTAAGGAACTTTATCTGTGCTCATTTCAATCTCTGGTTTTATGCAGCACCCCAACTCACCTTTCCCCTTAAGCAAGCATAAGTTGGTTTTCTAAATTTGAGACCCTGTTCTGTTCTGTAATTCAGTTCCTGTGTAGCCAAGTTTACATTCCGTGTATTACTGATATCTTATGATGTTTCTTTTTCTGTGTGACTTATTTCAGTTAGAATCATCATACCTGAATCCACTCATTGTGCTGCTAAGGGCCTGATGACATAGATTTCATTGCTGAGTGATATTGCTTTGTAAGTAAATACCACAACTTCTTTATCCATTTTTCACTTTCTGCGATGTTGAACTTGTATGCTAAACGAGGTTCTTGTAAACAGAGGCGTCCCAAACTTTGGGGTGGCTGTGTCTTTTTGATTTTAATTTCCCTAAGCTATAGGACCATAAGTGGAAGTGCCCTAGGCTCTGTTGCTTTGTTTTTTAGATGTTTCAGGAAACACCATACACTTCTCCCGAGTGGCTGTTGGCAATTTACATCCCGCCCATCAGCATAACAAGGCTCCCAGTTCTCCATGGCCTGTCCTGCCTTTCTGGATTTTACACTTTTTTCAGATGGCCCTTTTGACCGGGGGGAAGTGAGACTTCATTGTAGTGCAGATTTCCTTTGCAAGCTTGCTTGGTTGGCCAAAAAGGGTGTATGCGTTTTTTCCTGAATATATTCAGGAAAAAACGCATACGCCCTTTTTGGCCAAGTGCATCATTGTGGACGTTCTGCCTCTTTTCCTATGCTTTCAATGCAATTCCAGTCTACCTCCTGAAATCGGTTTCCTGCAATTCTGCCCCGCTTTCAAGTCCTCTTGGCAGCCTTACTTCAGTATATTTTTGGACGATAGCTGTCATTTATAACTCTGCAGGTTTGTGAATTACAGTGCCCCTGAGCTCCTTTCTTCAACTCGCTTTCTTTTGAGCTGGCCGCAACACCGCAGGATGGCTTCAGGCCCTAATCTGGTTCCGGCACGGCACGCTGAGCCTTTGGTTAATTCCTCTTTCTGGTGGGAAATGAGAGTTAAATTTGCCCGTCCAGACACCTCCAGCTAGTCTCTCATTGGTTCTCGCTATTCCTGTTCATCTTCCGCAGAAATTGCAAACTGGGCCAAACAGGAGGTTAAAGGGACTGACTCTCCAAGTCGGGAGGGTGTTAGTAAAGCGTCTGGAATGTTGCACCCGAGTACCAGGGTACGAAAACTGAGACATATTTGAACACGTCTCCCGATCACATGGTTGATCATACTCTAGGTTCCACATGCATGTTTTACCTGAAGGAAGAATACCTTAAACCTGGGTAGTTGAAACCCGTGGAATGGGTACCATGCAATATGACTTCAAAGGGTCTTCATTTGCTCACCGAACCTCTCCAATCCTATCACTGCTGCGTTTATGCCCCTGTACACATGCTTGATTCTCTTTCGGAGACATAGCAATCCATAGGTTTTAAGATACTTACTAGTCAGGTACATTCTTAGGCGTTTAATATGCGGTGTTGAGTCCATTTCGTTGAGCAAGGAGTAGCTCTTGTCTATTCCATATTTGGCTTAAGGAACTTTATCTGTGCTCATTTCAATCTCTGGTTTTATGCAGCACCCCAACTCACCTTTCCCCTTAAGCAAGCATAAGTTGGTTTTCTAAATTTGAGACCCTGTTCTGTTCTGTAATTCAGTTCCTGTGTAGCCAAGTTTACATTCCGTGTATTACTGATATCTTATGATGTTTCTTTTTCTGTGTGACTTATTTCAGTTAGAATCATCATACCTGAATCCACTCATTGTGCTGCTAAGGGCCTGATGACATAGATTTCATTGCTGAGTGATATTGCTTTGTAAGTAAATACCACAACTTCTTTATCCATTTTTCACTTTCTGCGATGTTGAACTTGTACGCTAAACGAGGTTCTTGTAAACAGAGGCGTCCCAAACTTTGGGGTGGCTGTGTCTTTTTGATTTTAATTTCCCTAAGCTATAGGACCATAAGTGGAAGTGCCCTAGGCTCTGTTGCTTTGTTTTTTAGATGTTTCAGGAAACACCATACACTTCTCCTGAGTGTCTGTTGGCAATTTACATCCCGCCCATCAGCATAACAAGGCTCCCAGTTCTCCATGGCCTGTCCTGCCTTTCTGGATTTTACACTTTTTTCAGATGGCCCTTTTGACCGGGGGGAAGTGAGACTTCATTGTAGTGCAGATTTCCTTTGCAAGCTTGCTTGGTTGGCCAAAAAGGGCGTATGCGTTTTTTCCTGAATATATTCAGGAAAAAACGCATACGCCCTTTTTGGCCAAGTGCATCATTGTGGACGTTCTGCCTCTTTTCCTATGCTTTCACTGCAATTCCAGTCTACCTCCTGAAATCGGTTTCCTGCAATTCTGCCCCGCTTTCAAGTCCTCTTGGCAGCCTTACTTCAGTATATTTTTGGACGATAGCTGTCATTTATAACTCTGCAGGTTTGTGAATTACAGTGCCCCTGAGCTCCTTTCTTCAACTCGCTTTCTTTTGAGCTGGCCGCAACACCGCAGGATGGCTTCAGGCCCTAATCTGGTTCCGGCACGGCACGCTGAGCCTTTGGTTAATTCCTCTTCCTGGTGGGAAATGAGAGTTAAATTTGCCCGTCCAGACACCTCCAGCTAGTCTCTCATTGGTTCTCGCTATTCCTGTTCATCTTCCGCAGAAATTGCAAACTGGGCCAAACAGGAGGTTAAAGGGACTGACTCTCCAAGTCGGGAGGGTGTTAGTAAAGCGTCTGGAATGTTGCACCCGAGTACCAGGGTACGAAAACTGAGACATATTTGAACATGTCTCCCGATCACATGGTTGATCATACTCTAGGTTCCACATGAATGTTTTACCTGAAGGAAGAATACCTTAAACCTGGGTACTTGAAACCCGTGGAATGGGTACCATGCAATATGACTTCAAAGGGTCTTCATTTGCTCACCGAACCTCTCCAATCCTATCACTGCTGCGTTTATGCCCCTGTACACATGCTTGATTCTCTTTCGGAGACATAGCAATCCATAGGTTTTAAGATACTTACTAGTCAGGTACATTCTTAGGCGTTTAATATGCGGTGTTGAGTCCATTTCGTTGAGCAAGGAGTAGCTCTTGTCTATTCCATATTTGGCTTAAGGAACTTTATCTGTGCTCATTTCAATCTCTGGTTTTATGCAGCACCCCAACTCACCTTTACCCTTAAGCAAGCATAAGTTGGTTTTCTAAATTTGAGACCCTGTTCTGTTCTGTAATTCAGTTCCTGTGTAGCCAAGTTTACATTCCGTGTATTACTGATATCTTATGATGTTTCTTTTTCTGTGTGACTTATTTCAGTTAGAATCATCATACCTGAATCCACTCATTGTGCTGCTAAGGGCCTGATGACATAGATTTCATTGCTGAGTGATATTGCTTTGTAAGTAAATACCACAACTTCTTTATCCATTTTTCACTTTCTGCGATGTTGAACTTGTACTGTAAACGAGGTTCTTGTAAACAGAGGCGTCCCAATGTTTGGGGTGGCTGTGTCTTTTTGATTTTAATTTCCCTAAGCTATAGGACCATAAGTGGAAGTGCCCTAGGCTCTGTTGCTTTGTTTTTTAGATGTTTCAGGAAACACCATACACTTCTCCCGAGTGTCTGTTGGCAATTTACATCCCGCCCATCAGCATAACAAGGCTCCCAGTTCTCCATGGCCTGTCCTGCCTTTCTGGATTTTACACTTTTTTCAGATGGCCCTTTTGACCGGGGGGAAGTGAGACTTCATTGTAGTGCAGATTTCCTTTGCAAGCTTGCTTGGTTGGCCAAAAAGGGCGTATGCGTTTTTTCCTGAATATATTCAGGAAAAAACGCATACGCCCTTTTTGGCCAAGTGCATCATTGTGGACGTTCTGCCTCTTTTCCTATGCTTTCAATGCAATTCCAGTCTACCTCCTGAAATCGGTTTCCTGCAATTCTGCCCCGCTTTCAAGTCCTCTTGGCAGCCTTACTTCAGTATATTTTTGGACGATAGCTGTCATTTATAACTCTGCAGGTTTGTGAATTACAGTGCCCCTGAGCTCCTTTCTTCAACTCGCTTTCTTTTGAGCTGGCCGCAACACCGCAGGATGGCTTCAGGCCCTAATCTGGTTCCGGCACGGCACGCTGAGCCTTTGGTTAATTCCTCTTCCTGGTGGGAAATGAGAGTTAAATTTGCCCGTCCAGACACCTCCAGCTAGTCTCTCATTGGTTCTCGCTATTCCTGTTCATCTTCCGCAGAAATTACAAACTGGGCCAAACAGGAGGTTAAAAGCGCTGACTCTCCAAGTGGGGAGAGTGTTAGTAAAGCGTCTGGAATGTTGCAGCCGAGTACCAGGGTACGAAAACTGAGACATATTTGAACACGTTTCCCGATCACATGGTTGATCATACTCTGGGTTCCACATGCATGTTTTAGCTGAAGGAGGAATACCTTAAACCTGGGTAGTTGAAACCCGTGGAATGGGTACCATGCAATATGACTTCAAAGGGTCTTCATTTGCTCACCAAACCTCTCCAATCCTATCACTGCTGCGTTTATGCCCCTGTACACATGCTTGATTCTCTTTCGGAGACATAGCAATCCCTAGGTTTTAAGATACTTACTAGTCAGGTACATTCTTAGGCGTTTAATATGCGGTGTTGAGTTCATTTCGTTGAGCAAGGAGTAGCTCTTGTCTATTCCATATTTGACTTAAGGAACTTTATCTGTGCTCATTTCAATCTCTGGTTTTATGCAGCACCCCAACTCACCTTTCCCCTTAAGCAAGCATAAGTTGGTTTTCTAAATTTGAGACCCTGTTCTGTTCTGTAATTCAGTTCCTGTGTAGCCAAGTTTACATTCCGTGTATTAGTGATATCTTATGATGGTTCTTTTTCTGTGTGACTTCTTTCAGTTAGAATCATCGTACCTGAATCCACTCATTATGCTGCTAAGGGCCTGATGACATAGATTTCATTGCAGAGTGATATTGCTTTGTAAGTAAATACCACAACTTCTTTATCCATTTTTCACTTTCTGCGATGTTGAACTTGTACTGTAAACGAGGTTCTTGTAAACAGAGGCGTCCCAAACTTTGGGGTGGCTGTGTCTTTTTGATTTTAATTTCCCTAAGCTATAGGACCATAAGTGGAAGTGCCCTAGGCTCTGTTGCTTTGTTTTTTAGATGTTTCAGGAAACACCATACACTTCTCCCGAGTGTCTGTTGGCAATTTACATCCCGCCCATCAGCATAACAAGGCTCCCAGTTCTCCATGGCCTGTCCTGCCTTTCTGGATTTTACACTTTTTTCAGATGGCCCTTTTGACCGGGGGGAAGTGAGACTTCATTGTAGTGCAGATTTCCTTTGCAAGCTTGCTTGGTTGGCCAAAAAGGGCGTATGCGTTTTTTCCTGAATATATTCAGGAAAAAACGCATACGCCCTTTTTGGCCAAGTGCATCATTGTGGACGTTCTGCCTCTTTTCCTATGCTTTCAATGCAATTCCAGTCTACCTCCTGAAATCGGTTTCCTGCAATTCTGCCCCGCTTTCAAGTCCTCTTGGCAGCCTTACTTCAGTATATTTTTGGACGATACTGTCATTTATAACTCTGCAGGTTTGTGAATTACAGTGCCCCTGAGCTCCTTTCTTCAACTCGCTTTCTTTTGAGCTGGCCGCAACACCGCAGGATGGCTTCAGGCCCTAATCTGGTTCCGGTACGGCACGCTGAGCCTTTGGTTAATTCCTCTTCCTCGTGGGAAATGAGAGTTAAATTTGCCCGTCCAGACACCTCCAGCTAGTCTCTCATTGGTTCTCGCTATTCCTGTTCATCTTCCACAGAAATTGCAAACTGGGCCAAACAGGAGGTTAAAGGGACTGACTCTCCAAGACGGGAGGGTGTTAGTAAAGCGTCTGGAATGTTGCACCCGAGTACCAGGGTACGAAATCTGAGACATATTTGAACACGTCTCCCGATCACATAGTTGATCATACTCTAGGTTCCACATGCATGTTTTAGCTGAAGGAAGAATACCTTAAACCTGGGTAGTTGAAACCCGTGGAATGGGTACCATGCAATATGACTTCAGAGGGTCTTCATTTGCTCACCAAACCTCTCCAATCCTATCACTGCTGCGTTTATGCCCCTGTACACATGCTTGATTCTCTTTCGGAGACATAGCAATCCATAGGTTTTAAGATACTTACTAGTCAGGTACATTCTTAGGCGTTTAATATGCGGTGTTGTGTCCATTTCGTTGAGCAAGGAGTAGCTCTTGTCTATTCCATATTTGGCTTAAGGAACTTTATCTGTGCTCATTTCAATCTCTGGTTTTATGCAGCACCCCAACTCACCTTTCCCCTTAAGCAAGCATAAGTTGGTTTTCTAAATTTGAGACCCTGTTCTGTTCTGTAATTCAGTTCCTGTGTAGCCAAGTTTACATTCCGTGTATTACTGATATCTTATGATGTTTCTTTTTCTGTGTGACTTATTTCAGTTAGAATCATCATACCTGAATCCACTCATTGTGCTGCTAAGGGCCTGATGACATAGATTTCATTGCAGAGTGATATTGCTTTGTAAGTAAATACCACAACTTCTTTATCCATTTTTCACTTTCTGCGATGTTTAACTTGTACTGTAAACGAGGTTCTTGTAAACAGAGGCGTCCCAAACTTTGGGGTGGCTATGTCTTTTTGATTTTAATTTCCCTAATCTATAGGACCATAAGTTGAAGTGCCCTAGGCTCTGTTGCTTTGTTTTTTAGATGTTTCAGGAAACACCATACACTTCTCCCGAGTGTCTGTTGGCAATTTACATCCCGCCCATCAGCATAACAAGGCTCCCAGTTCTCCATGGCCTGTCCTGCCTTTCTGGATTTTACACTTTTTTCAGATGGCCCTTTTGACCGGGGGGAAGTGAGACTTCATTGTAGTGCAGATTTCCTTTGCAAGCTTGCTTGGTTGGCCAAAAAGGGCATATGAGTTTTTTCCTGAATATATTCAGGAAAAAACGCATACACCCTTTTTGGCCAAGTGCATCATTGTGGACGTTCTGCCTCTTTTCCTATGCTTTCAATGCAATTCCAGTCTACCTCCTGAAATCGGTTTCCTGCAATTCTGCCCCGCTTTCAAGTCCTCTTGGCAGCCTTACTTCAGTATATTTTTGGACGATAGCTGTCATTTATAACTCTGCAGGTTTGTGAATTACAGTGCCCCTGAGCTCCTTTCTTCAACTCGCTTTCTTTTGAGCTGGCCGCAACACCGCAGGATGGCTTCAGGCCCTAATCTGGTTCCGGCACGGCACGCTGAGCCTTTGGTTAATTCCTCTTCCTGGTGGGAAATGAGAGTTAAATTTGCCCGTCCAGACACCTCCAGCTAGTCTCTCATTGGTTCTCACTATTCCTGTTCATCTTCCGCAGAAATTGCAAACTGGGCCAAACAGGAGGTTAAAGGGACTGACTCTCCAAGTCGGGAGGGTGTTAGTAAAGCGTCTGGAATGTTGCACCCGAGTACCAGGGTACGAAAACTGAGACATATTTGAACACGTCTCCCGATCACATGGTTGATCAGACTCTAGGTTCCACATGCATGTTTTACCTGAAGGAAGAATACCTCAAACCTGGGTAGTTGAAACCCGTGGAATGGGTACCATGCAATATGACTTCAAAGGGTCTTCATTTGCTCACCGAACCTCTCCAATCCTATCACTGCTGTGTTTATGCCCCTGTACACATGTTTGATTCTCTTTCGGAGACATAGCAATCCATAGGTTTTAAGATACTTACTAGTCAGGTACATTCTTAGGCGTTTAATATGCGGTGTTGAGTCCATTTCTTTGAGCAAGGAGTAGCTCTTGTCTATTCCATATTTGGCTTAAGGAACTTTATCTGTGCTCATTTCAATCTCTGGTTTTATGCAGCACCCCAACTCACCTTTACCCTTAAGCAAGCATAAGTTGGTTTTCTAAATTTGAGACCCTGTTCTGTTCTGTAATTCAGTTCCTGTGTAGCCAAGTTTACATTCCGTGTATTACTGATATCTTATGATGTTTCTTTTTCTGTGTGACTTATTTCAGTTAGAATCATCATACCTGAATCCACTCATTGTGCTGCTAAGGGCCTGATGACATAGATTTCATTGCTGAGTGATATTGCTTTGTAAGTAAATACCACAACTTCTTTATCCATTTTTCACTTTCTGTGATATTGAACTTGTACGGTAAACGAGGTTCTTGTAAACAGAGGTGTCCCAATGTTTGGGGTGGCTGTGTCTTTTTGATTTTAATTTCCCTAAGCTATAGGACCATAAGTGGAAGTGCCCTAGGCTCTGTTGCTTTGTTTTTTAGATGTTTCAGGAAACACCATACACTTCTCCCGAGTGTCTGTTGGCAATTTACATCCCGCCCATCAGCATAACAAGGCTCCCAGTTCTCCATGGCCTGTCCTGCCTTTCTGGATTTTACACTTTTTTCAGATGGCCCTTTTGACCGGGGGGAAGTGAGACTTCATTGTAGTGCAGATTTCCTTTGCAAGCTTGCTTGGTTGGCCAAAAAGGGCGTATGCGTTTTTTCCTGAATATATTCAGGAAAAAACGCATACGCCCTTTTTGGCCAAGTGCATCATTGTGGACGTTCTGCCTCTTTTCCTATGCTTTCAATGCAATTCCAGTCTACCCCCTGAAATCGGTTTCCTGCAATTCTGCCCCGCTTTCAAGTCCTCTTGGCAGCCTTACTTCAGTATATTTTTGGACGATAGCTGTCATTTATAACTCTGCAGGTTTGTGAATTACAGTGCCCCTGTGATCCTTTCTTTAACTCGCTTTCTTTTGAGCTGGCCGCAACACCGCAGGATGGCTTCAGGCCCTAATCTGATTCCGGCACGGCACGCTGAGCCTTTGGTTAATTCCTCTTCCTCGTGGGAAATGAGAGTTAAATTTGCCCGTCCAGACACCTCCAGCTAGTCTCTCATTGGTTCTCGCTATTCCTGTTCATCTTCCGCAGAAATTGCAAACTGGGCCAAACAGGAGGTTAAAGGGACTGACTCTCCAAGTCGGGAGGGTGTTAGTAAAGCGTCTGGAATGTTGCACCCGAGTACCAGGGTACGAAAACTGAGACATATTTGAACACGTCTCCCGATCACATGGTTGATCATACTCTAGCTTCCACATGCATGTTTTAGCTGAAGGAAGAATACCTTAAACCTGGGTAGTTGAAACCCGTGGAATGGGTACCATGCAATATGACTTCAGAGGGTCTTCATTTGCTCACCGAACCTCTCCAATCCTATCACTGCTGCGTTTATGCCCCTGTACACATGCTTGATTCTCTTTCGGAGACATAACAATCCATAGGTTTTAAGATACTTACTAGTCAGGTACATTCTTAGGCGTTTAATATGCGGTGTTGAGTCCATTTCGTTGAGCAAGGAGTAGCTCTTGTCTATTCCATATTTGGCTTAAGGAACTTTATCTGTGCTCATTTCAATCTCTGGTTTTATGCAGCACCCCAACTCACCTTTCCCCTTAAGCAAGCATAAGTTGGTTTTCTAAATTTGAGACCCTGTTCTGTTTTGGAATTCAGTTCCTGTGTAGCCAAGTTTACATTCCGTGTATTACTGATATCTTATGATGTTTCTTTTTCTGTGTGACTTATTTCAGTTAGAATCATCATACCTGAATCCACTCATTGTGCTGCTAAGGGCCTGATGACATAGATTTCATTGCAGAGTGATATTGTTTTGTAAGTAAATACCACAACTTCTTTATCCATTTTTCACTTTCTGCGATGTTGAACTTGTACTGTAAACGAGGTTCTTGTAAACAGAGGCGTCCCAATGTTTGGGGTGGCTGTGTCTTTTTGATTTTAATTTCCCTAAGCTATAGGACCATAAGTGGAAGTGCCCTAGGCTCTGTTGCTTCGTGTTTTAGATGTTTCAAGAAACACCATACACTTCTCGCGAGTGTCTGTTGGCAATTTACATCCCGCCCATCAGCATAACAAGGCTCCCAGTTCTCCATGGCCTGTCCTGCCTTTCTGGATTTTACACTTTTTTCAGATGGCCCTTTTGACCGGGGGGAAGTGAGACTTCATTGTAGTGCAGATTTCCTTTGCAAGCTTGCTTGGTTGACCAAAAAGGGCGTATGCGTTTTTTCCTGAATATATTCAGGAAAAAACGCATACGCCCTTTTTGGCCAAGTGCATCATTGTGGACGTTCTGCCTCTTTTCCTATGCTTTCAATGCAATTCCAGTCTACCTCCTGAAATCGGTTTCCTGCAATTCTGCCCCGCTTTCAAGTCCTCTTGGCAGCCTTACTTCAGTATATTTTTGGACGATAGCTGTCATTTATAACTCTGCAGGTTTGTGAATTACAGTGCCCCTGAGCTCCTTTCTTCAACTCGCTTTCTTTTGAGCTGGCCGCAACACCGCAGGATGGCTTCAGGCCCTAATCTGGTTCCGGCACGGCACGCTGAGCCTTTGGTTATTTCCTCTTCCTGGTGGGAAATGAGAGTTAAATTTGCCCGTCCAGACACCTCCAGCTAGTCTCTCATTGGTTCTCCCTATTCCTGTTCATCTTCCACAGAAATTGCAAACTGGGCCAAACAGGAGGTTAAAGGTGCTGACTCTCCAAGGGGGGAGAGTGTTAGTGAAGCGTCTGGAATGTTGCACCCGAGTACCAGGAGAGGAAACCTGAGACATATTTGAACATGTCTCCCGTTCACACGGTTGATCATACTGTGGGTTCCACATGCATGTTTTAGCTGAAGGAAGAATACCTTAAACCTGGAGAGTTGAGACCCGTGGAAGGGGTACCATGCAATATGACTTCAAAGTGTCTTCATTTGCTCACCGAACCTCTCCAATCCTATCACTGCTGCGTTTATACCCCTGTACACACGCTTGATTCTCTTTTGGAGACATAGCAATACCTAGGATTTAAGGTACTTACTAGTCAGGTACATTCTTAGGCGTTTAATATGGGGTGTTGAGTCCGTTTCGTTGAGCAAGGAGTAGCTCTTGTCTATTCCATATTTGGCTTAAGGAACTTTATCTGTGCTCATTTCAATCTCTGGTTTTATGCAGCACCCCAACTCACCTTTACCCTTAAGCAAGCATAAGTTTGTTTTCTAAATTTGAGACCCTGTTCTGTTTTGGAATTCAGTTCCTGTGTAGCCAAGTTTACATTCCGTGTATTAGTGATATCTTATGATGTTTCTTTTTCTGTGTGACTTATTTCAGTTAGAATCATCATACCTGAATCCACTCATTGTGCTGCTAAGGGCCTGATGACATAGATTTCATTGCTGAGTGATATTGCTTTGTAAGTAAATACCACAACTTCTTTATCCATTTTTCACTTTCTGCGATGTTGAACTTGTACTGTAAACGAGGTTCTTGTAAACAGAGGCGTCCCAAACTTTGGGGTGGCTGTGTCTTTTTGATTTTAATTTCCCTAAGCTATAGGACCATAAGTGGAAGTGCCCTAGGCTCTGTTGCTTTGTTTTTTAGATGTTTCAGGAAACACCATACACTTCTCCCGAGTGTCTGTTGGCAATTTACATCCCGCCCATCAGCATAACAAGGCTCCCAGTTCTCCATGGCCTGTCCTGCCTTTCTGGATTTTACACGTTTTTCAGATGGCCCTTTTGACCGGGGGGAAGTGAGACTTCATTGTAGTGCAGATTTCATTTGCAAGTTTGCTTGGTTGGCCAAAAAGGGCGTATGCGTTTTTTCCTGAATGTATTCAGGAATAAACGCATACGCCCTTTTTGGCGAAGTGCATCATTGTGGACGTTCTGCCTCTTTTCCTATGCTTTCAATGCAATTCCAGTCTACCTCCTGAAATCAGTTTCCTGCAATTCTGCCCCGCTTTCAAGTCCTCTTGGCAGCCTTACTTCAGTATATTTTTGGACGATAGCTGTCATTTATAACTCTGCAGGTTTGTGAATTACAGTGCCCCTGAGCTCCTTTCTTCAACTCGCTTTCTTTTGAGCTGGCCGCAACACCGCAGGATGGCTTCAGGCCCTAATCTGGTTTCGGCACTGCACGCTGAGCCTTTGGTTATTTCCTATTCCTGGTGGGAAATGAGAGTTAAATTTGCCCGTCCAGACACCTCCAGCTAGTCTCTGATTGGTTCTCGCTATTCCTGTTCATCTTCCGCAGAAATTGCAAACTGGGCCAAACAGGAGGTTAAAAGCGCTGACTCTCCAAGTGGGGAGAGTGTTAGTAAAGCGTCTGGAATGTTGCAGCCGAGTACCAGGGTACGAAAACTGAGACATATTTGAACACGTTTCCCGATCACATGGTTGATCATACTCTGGGTTCCACATGCATGTTTTAGCTGAAGGAGGAATACCTTAAACCTGGGTAGTTGAAACCCGTGGAATGGGTACCATGCAATATGACTTCAAAGGGTCTTCATTTGCTCACCAAACCTCTCCAATCCTATCACTGCTGCGTTTATGCCCCTGTACACATGCTTGATTCTCTTTCGGAGACATAGCAATCCCTAGGTTTTAAGATACTTACTAGTCAGGTACATTCTTAGGCGTTTAATATGCGGTGTTGAGTTCATTTCGTTGAGCAAGGAGTAGCTCTTGTCTATTCCATATTTGGCTTAAGGAACTTTATCTGTGCTCATTTCAATCTCTGGTTTTATGCAGCACCCCAACTCACCTTTACCCTTAAGCAAGCATAAGTTGGTTTTCTAAATTTGAGACCCTGTTCTGTTCTGTAATTCAGTTCCTGTGTAGCCAAGTTTACATTCCGTGTATTAGTGATATCTTATGATGGTTCTTTTTCTGTGTGACTTCTTTCAGTTAGAATCATCGTACCTGAATCCACTCATTATGCTGCTAAGGGCCTGATGACATAGATTTCATTGCTGAGTGATATTGCTTTGTAAGTAAATACCACAACTTCTTTATCCATTTTTCACTTTCTGCGATGTTGAACTTGTACTGTAAACGAGGTTCTTGTAAACAGAGGCGTCCCAAACTTTGGGGTGGCTGTGTCTTTTTGATTTTAATTTCC
Organism: Pseudorca crassidens; assembly: GCF_039906515.1. Lineage (NCBI taxonomy): Eukaryota > Metazoa > Chordata > Mammalia > Artiodactyla > Delphinidae > Pseudorca > Pseudorca crassidens. Next base: position 324,723 of record NW_027136044.1, on the reverse strand, counting down.
CTAAGCTATAGGACCATAAGTGGAAGTGCCCTAGGCTCTGTTGCTTTGTTTTTTAGATGTTTCAGGAAACACCATACACTTCTCCCGAGTGTCTGTTGGCAATTTACATCCCGCCCATCAGCATAACAAGGCTCCCAGTTCTCCATGGCCTGTCCTGCCTTTCTGGATTTTACACTTTTTTCAGATGGCCCTTTTGACCGGGGGGAAGTGAGACTTCATTGTAGTGCAGATTTCCTTTGCAAGCTTGCTTGGTTGGCCAAAAAGGGCGTATGCGTTTTTTCCTGAATATATTCAGGAAAAAACGCATACGCCCTTTTTGGCCAAGTGCATCATTGTGGACGTTCTGCCTCTTTTCCTATGCTTTCAATGCAATTCCAGTCTACCTCCTGAAATCGGTTTCCTGCAATTCTGCCCCGCTTTCAAGTCCTCTTGGCAGCCTTACTTCAGTATATTTTTGGACGATACTGTCATTTATAACTCTGCAGGTTTGTGAATTACAGTGCCCCTGAGCTCCTTTCTTCAACTCGCTTTCTTTTGAGCTGGCCGCAACACCGCAGGATGGCTTCAGGCCCTAATCTGGTTCCGGTACGGCACGCTGAGCCTTTGGTTAATTCCTCTTCCTCGTGGGAAATGAGAGTTAAATTTGCCCGTCCAGACACCTCCAGCTAGTCTCTCATTGGTTCTCGCTATTCCTGTTCATCTTCCACAGAAATTGCAAACTGGGCCAAACAGGAGGTTAAAGGGACTGACTCTCCAAGACGGGAGGGTGTTAGTAAAGCGTCTGGAATGTTGCACCCGAGTACCAGGGTACAAAAACTGAGACATATTTGAACACGTCTCCCAATCACATAGTTGATCATACTCTAGGTTCCACATGCATGTTTTAGCTGAAGGAAGAATACCTTAAACCTGGGTAGTTGAAACCCGTGGAATGGGTACCATGCAATATGACTTCAGAGGGTCTTCATTTGCTCACCAAACCTCTCCAATCCTATCACTGCTGCGTTTATGCCCCTGTACACATGCTTGATTCTCTTTCGGAGACATAGCAATCCATAGGTTTTAAGATACTTACTAGTCAGGTACATTCTTAGGCGTTTAATATGCGGTGTTGTGTCCATTTCGTTGAGCAAGGAGTAGCTCTTGTCTATTCCATATTTGGCTTAAGGAACTTTATCTGTGCTCATTTCAATCTCTGGTTTTATGCAGCACCCCAACTCACCTTTCCCCTTAAGCAAGCATAAGTTGGTTTTCTAAATTTGAGACCCTGTTCTGTTCTGTAATTCAGTTCCTGTGTAGCCAAGTTTACATTCCGTGTATTACTGATATCTTATGATGTTTCTTTTTCTGTGTGACTTATTTCAGTTAGAATCATCATACCTGAATCCACTCATTGTGCTGCTAAGGGCCTGATGACATAGATTTCATTGCAGAGTGATATTGCTTTGTAAGTAAATACCACAACTTCTTTATCCATTTTTCACTTTCTGCGATGTTGAACTTGTACTGTAAACGAGGTTCTTGTAAACAGAGGCGTCCCAAACTTTGGGGTGGCTATGTCTTTTTGATTTTAATTTCCCTAATCTATAGGACCATAAGTTGAAGTGCCCTAGGCTCTGTTGCTTTGTTTTTTAGATGTTTCAGGAAACACCATACACTTCTCCCGAGTGTCTGTTGGCAATTTACATCCCGCCCATCAGCATAACAAGGCTCCCAGTTCTCCATGGCCTGTCCTGCCTTTCTGGATTTTACACTTTTTTCAGATGGCCCTTTTGACCGGGGGGAAGTGAGACTTCATTGTAGTGCAGATTTCCTTTGCAAGCTTGCTTGGGTGGCCAAAAAGGGCATATGAGTTTTTTCCTGAATATATTCAGGAAAAAACGCATACACCCTTTTTGGCCAAGTGCATCATTGTGGACGTTCTGCCTCTTTTCCTATGCTTTCAATGCAATTCCAGTCTACCTCCTGAAATCGGTTTCCTGCAATTCTGCCCCGCTTTCAAGTCCTCTTGGCAGCCTTACTTCAGTATATTTTTGGACGATAGCTGTCATTTATAACTCTGCAGGTTTGTGAATTACAGTGCCCCTGAGCTCCTTTCTTCAACTCGCTTTCTTTTGAGCTGGCCGCAACACCGCAGGATGGCTTCAGGCCCTAATCTGGTTCCGGCACGGCACGCTGAGCCTTTGGTTAATTCCTCTTCCTGGTGGGAAATGAGAGTTAAATTTGCCCGTCCAGACACCTCCAGCTAGTCTCTCATTGGTTCTCACTATTCCTGTTCATCTTCCGCAGAAATTGCAAACTGGGCCAAACAGGAGGTTAAAGGGACTGACTCTCCAAGTCGGGAGGGTGTTAGTAAAGCGTCTGGAATGTTGCACCCGAGTACCAGGGTACGAAAACTGAGACATATTTGAACACGTCTCCCGATCACATGTTTGATCAGACTCTAGGTTCCACATGCATGTTTTACCTGAAGGAAGAATACCTCAAACCTGGGTAGTTGAAACCCGTGGAATGGGTACCATGCAATATGACTTCAAAGGGTCTTCATTTGCTCACCGAACCTCTCCAATCCTATCACTGCTGTGTTTATGCCCCTGTACACATGTTTGATTCTCTTTCGGAGACATAGCAATCCATAGGTTTTAAGATACTTACTAGTCAGGTACATTCTTAGGCGTTTAATATGCGGTGTTGAGTCCATTTCTTTGAGCAAGGAGTAGCTCTTGTCTATTCCATATTTGGCTTAAGGAACTTTATCTGTGCTCATTTCAATCTCTGGTTTTATGCAGCACCCCAACTCACCTTTACCCTTAAGCAAGCATAAGTTGGTTTTCTAAATTTGAGACCCTGTTCTGTTCTGTAATTCAGTTCCTGTGTAGCCAAGTTTACATTCCGTGTATTACTGATATCTTATGATGTTTCTTTTTCTGTGTGACTTATTTCAGTTAGAATCATCATACCTGAATCCACTCATTGTGCTGCTAAGGGCCTGATGACATAGATTTCATTGCTGAGTGATATTGCTTTGTAAGTAAATACCACAACTTCTTTATCCATTTTTCACTTTCTGTGATATTGAACTTGTACGGTAAACGAGGTTCTTGTAAACAGAGGTGTCCCAATGTTTGGGGTGGCTGTGTCTTTTTGATTTTAATTTCCCTAAGCTATAGGACCATAAGTGGAAGTGCCCTAGGCTCTGTTGCTTTGTTTTTTAGATGTTTCAGGAAACACCATACACTTCTCCCGAGTGTCTGTTGGCAATTTACATCCCGCCCATCAGCATAACAAGGCTCCCAGTTCTCCATGGCCTGTCCTGCCTTTCTGGATTTTACACTTTTTTCAGATGGCCCTTTTGACCGGGGGGAAGTGAGACTTCATTGTAGTGCAGATTTCCTTTGCAAGCTTGCTTGGTTGGCCAAAAAGGGCGTATGCGTTTTTTCCTGAATATATTCAGGAAAAAACGCATACGCCCTTTTTGGCCAAGTGCATCATTGTGGACGTTCTGCCTCTTTTCCTATGCTTTCAATGCAATTCCAGTCTACCCCCTGAAATCGGTTTCCTGCAATTCTGCCCCGCTTTCAAGTCCTCTTGGCAGCCTTACTTCAGTATATTTTTGGACGATAGCTGTCATTTATAACTCTGCAGGTTTGTGAATTACAGTGCCCCTGTGATCCTTTCTTTAACTCGCTTTCTTTTGAGCTGGCCGCAACACCGCAGGATGGCTTCAGGCCCTAATCTGATTCCGGCACGGCACGCTGAGCCTTTGGTTAATTCCTCTTCCTCGTGGGAAATGAGAGTTAAATTTGCCCGTCCAGACACCTCCAGCTAGTCTCTCATTGGTTCTCGCTATTCCTGTTCATCTTCCGCAGAAATTGCAAACTGGGCCAAACAGGAGGTTAAAGGGACTGACTCTCCAAGTCGGGAGGGTGTTAGTAAAGCGTCTGGAATGTTGCACCCGAGTACCAGGGTACGAAAACTGAGACATATTTGAACACGTCTCCCGATCACATGGTTGATCATACTCTAGCTTCCACATGCATGTTTTAGCTGAAGGAAGAATACCTTAAACCTGGGTAGTTGAAACCCGTGGAATGGGTACCATGCAATATGACTTCAGAGGGTCTTCATTTGCTCACCGAACCTCTCCAATCCTATCACTGCTGCGTTTATGCCCCTGTACACATGCTTGATTCTCTTTCGGAGACATAACAATCCATAGGTTTTAAGATACTTACTAGTCAGGTACATTCTTAGGCGTTTAATATGCGGTGTTGAGTCCATTTCGTTGAGCAAGGAGTAGCTCTTGTCTATTCCATATTTGGCTTAAGGAACTTTATCTGTGCTCATTTCAATCTCTGGTTTTATGCAGCACCCCAACTCACCTTTCCCCTTAAGCAAGCATAAGTTGGTTTTCTAAATTTGAGACCCTGTTCTGTTTTGGAATTCAGTTCCTGTGTAGCCAAGTTTACATTCCGTGTATTACTGATATCTTATGATGTTTCTTTTTCTGTGTGACTTATTTCAGTTAGAATCATCATACCTGAATCCACTCATTGTGCTGCTAAGGGCCTGATGACATAGATTTCATTGCAGAGTGATATTGTTTTGTAAGTAAATACCACAACTTCTTTATCCATTTTTCACTTTCTGCGATGTTGAACTTGTACTGTAAACGAGGTTCTTGTAAACAGAGGCGTCCCAATGTTTGGGGTGGCTGTGTCTTTTTGATTTTAATTTCCCTAAGCTATAGGACCATAAGTGGAAGTGCCCTAGGCTCTGTTGCTTTGTTTTTTAGATGTTTCAGGAAACACCATACACTTCTTCCGAGTGTCTGTTGGCAATTTACATCCCGCCCATCAGCATAACAAGGCTCCCAGTTCTCCATGGCCTGTCCTGCCTTTCTGGATTTTACACTTTTTTCAGATGGCCCTTTTGACCGGGGGGAAGTGAGACTTCATTGTAGTGCAGATTTCCTTTGCAAGCTTGCTTGGTTGGCCAAAAAGGGCGTATGCGTTTTTTCCTGAATATATTCAGGAAAAAACGCATACGCCCTTTTTGGCCAAGTGCATCATTGTGGACGTTCTGCCTCTTTTCCTATGCTTTCAATGCAATTCCAGTCTACCTCCTGAAATCGGTTTCCTGCAATTCTGCCCCGCTTTCAAGTCCTCTTGGCAGCCTTACTTCAGTATATTTTTGGACGATAGCTGTCATTTATAACTCTGCAGGTTTGTGAATTACAGTGCCCCTGAGCTCCTTTCTTCAACTCGCTTTCTTGTGACCTGGCCGCAACACCGCAGGATGGCTTCAGGCCCTAATCTGGTTCCGGCACGGCACGCTGAGCCTTTGGTTAATTCCTCTTCCTGGTGGGAAATGAGAGTTAAATTTGCCCGTCCAGACACCTCCAGCTAGTCTCTCATTGGTTCTCGCTATTCCTGTTCATCTTCCGCAGAAATTGCAAACTGGGCCAAACAGGAGGTTAAAGGGACTGACTCTCCAAGTCAGGAGGGTGTTAGTAAAGCGTCTGGAATGTTGCACCCGAGTACCAGGGTACGAAAACTGAGACATATTTGAACACGTCTCCCGATCACATGGTTGATCAGACTCTAGGTTCCACATGCATGTTTTAGCTGAAGGAAGAATACCTTAAACCTGGGTAGTTGAAACCCGTGGAATGGGTACCATGCAATATGACTTCAGAGGGTCTTCATTTGCTCACCGAACCTCTCCAATCCTATCACTGCTGCGTTTATGCCCCTGTACACATGCTTGATTCTCTTTCGGAGACATAGCAATCCATAGGTTTTAAGATACTTACTAGTCAGGTACATTCTTAGGCGTTTAATATGCGGTGTTGTGTCCATTTCTTTGAGCAAGGAGTAGCTCTTGTCTATTCCATATTTGGCTTAAGGAACTTTATCTGTGCTCATTTCAATCTCTGGTTTTATGCAGCACCCCAACTCACCTTTCCCCTTAAGCAAGCATAAGTTTGTTTTCTAAATTTGAGACCCTGTTCTGTTTTGGAATTCAGTTCCTGTGTAGCCAAGTTTACATTCCGTGTATTACTGATATCTTATGATGTTTCTTTTTCTGTGTGACTTATTTCAGTTAGAATCATCATACCTGAATCCACTCATTGTGCTGCTAAGGGCCTGATGACATAGATTTCATTGCAGAGTGATATTGCTTTGTAAGTAAATACCACAACTTCTTTATCCATTTTTCACTTTCTGCGATGTTGAACTTGTACTGTAAACGAGGTTCTTGTAAACAGAGGCGTCCCAAACTTTGGGGTGGCTGTGTCTTTTTGATTTTAATTTCCCTAATCTATAGGACCATAAGTGGAAGTGCCCTAGGCTCTGTTGCTTTGTTTTTTAGATGTTTCAGGAAACACCATACACTTCTCCCGAGTGTCTGTTGGCAATTTACATCCCGCCCATCAGCATAACAAGGCTCCCAGTTCTCCATGGCCTGTCCTGCCTTTCTGGATTTTACACTTTTTTCAGATGGCCCTTTTGACCGGGGGGAAGTGAGACTTCATTGTAGTGCAGATTTCCTTTGCAAGCTTGCTTGGTTGGCCAAAAAGGGCGTATGCGTTTTTTCCTGAATATATTCAGGAAAAAACACATACGCCCTTTTTGGCCAAGTGCATCATTGTGGACGTTCTGCCTCTTTTCCTATGCTTTCAATGCAATTCCAGTCTACCTCCTGAAATCGGTTTCCTGCAATTCTGCCCCGCTTTCAAGTCCTCTTGGCAGCCTTACTTCAGTATATTTTTGGACGATAGCTGTCATTTATAACTCTGCAGGTTTGTGAATTACAGTGCCCCTGAGCTCCTTTCTTCAACTCGCTTTCTTGTGACCTGGCCGAAACACCGCAGGATGGCTTCAGGCCCTAATCTGGTTCCGGCACGGCACGCTGAGCCTTTGGTTAATTCCTCTTCCTGGTGGGAAATGAGAGTTAAATTTGCCCGTCCAGACACCTCCAGCTAGTCTCTCATTGGTTCTCGCTATTCCTGTTCATCTTCCGCAGAAATTGCAAACTGGGCCAAACAGGAGGTTAAAGGGACTGACTCTCCAAGTCAGGAGGGTGTTAGTAAAGCGTCTGGAATGTTGCACCCGAGTACCAGGGTACGAAAACTGAGACATATTTGAACACGTCTCCCGATCACATGGTTGATCAGACTCTAGGTTCCACATGCATGTTTTAGCTGAAGGAAGAATACCTTAAACCTGGGTAGTTGAAACCCGTGGAATGGGTACCATGCAATATGACTTCAGAGGGTCTTCATTTGCTCACCGAACCTCTCCAATCCTATCACTGCTGCGTTTATGCCCCTGTACACATGCTTGATTCTCTTTCGGAGACATAGCAATCCATAGGTTTTAAGATACTTACTAGTCAGGTACATTCTTAGGCGTTTAATATGCGGTGTTGTGTCCATTTCGTTGAGCAAGGAGTAGCTCTTGTCTATTCCATATTTGGCTTAAGGAACTTTATCTGTGCTCATTTCAATCTCTGGTTTTATGCAGCACCCCAACTCACCTTTCCCCTTAAGCAAGCATAAGTTTGTTTTCTAAATTTGAGACCCTGTTCTGTTTTGGAATTCAGTTCCTGTGTAGCCAAGTTTACATTCCGTGTATTACTGATATCTTATGATGTTTCTTTTTCTGTGTGACTTATTTCAGTTAGAATCATCATACCTGAATCCACTCATTGTGCTGCTAAGGGCCTGATGACATAGATTTCATTGCAGAGTGATATTGCTTTGTAAGTAAATACCACAACTTCTTTATCCATTTTTCACTTTCTGCGATGTTGAACTTGTACTGTAAACGAGGTTCTTGTAAACAGAGGCGTCCCAAACTTTGGGGTGGCTGTGTCTTTTTGATTTTAATTTCCCTAATCTATAGGACCATAAGTGGAAGTGCCCTAGGCTCTGTTGCTTTGTTTTTTAGATGTTTCAGGAAACACCATACACTTCTCCCGAGTGTCTGTTGGCAATTTACATCCCGCCCATCAGCATAACAAGGCTCCCAGTTCTCCATGGCCTGTCCTGCCTTTCTGGATTTTACACTTTTTTCAGATGGCCCTTTTGACCGGGGGGAAGTGAGACTTCATTGTAGTGCAGATTTCCTTTGCAAGCTTGCTTGGTTGGCCAAAAAGGGCGTATGCGTTTTTTCCTGAATATATTCAGGAAAAAACACATACGCCCTTTTTGGCCAAGTGCATCATTGTGGACGTTCTGCCTCTTTTCCTATGCTTTCAATGCAATTCCAGTCTACCTCCTGAAATCGGTTTCCTGCAATTCTGCCCCGCTTTCAAGTCCTCTTGGCAGCCTTACTTCAGTATATTTTTGGACGATAGCTGTCATTTATAACTCTGCAGGTTTGTGAATTACAGTGCCCCTGAGCTCCTTTCTTCAACTCGCTTTCTTGTGACCTGGCCGCAACACCGCAGGATGGCTTCAGGCCCTAATCTGGTTCCGGCACGGCACGCTGAGCCTTTGGTTAATTCCTCTTCCTGGTGGGAAATGAGAGTTAAATTTGCCCGTCCAGACACCTCCAGCTAGTCTCTCATTGGTTCTCGCTATTCCTGTTCATCTTCCGCAGAAATTGCAAACTGGGCCAAACAGGAGGTTAAAGGGACTGACTCTCCAAGTCAGGAGGGTGTTAGTAAAGCGTCTGGAATGTTGCACCCGAGTACCAGGGTACGAAAACTGAGACATATTTGAACACGTCTCCCGATCACATGGTTGATCAGACTCTAGGTTCCACATGCATGTTTTAGCTGAAGGAAGAATACCTTAAACCTGGGTAGTTGAAACCCGTGGAATGGGTACCATGCAATATGACTTCAGAGGGTCTTCATTTGCTCACCGAACCTCTCCAATCCTATCACTGCTGCGTTTATGCCCCTGTACACATGCTTGATTCTCTTTCGGAGACATAGCAATCCATAGGTTTTAAGATACTTACTAGTCAGGTACATTCTTAGGCGTTTAATATGCGGTGTTGTGTCCATTTCGTTGAGCAAGGAGTAGCTCTTGTCTATTCCATATTTGGCTTAAGGAACTTTATCTGTGCTCATTTCAATCTCTGGTTTTATGCAGCACCCCAACTCACCTTTCCCCTTAAGCAAGCATAAGTTTGTTTTCTAAATTTGAGACCCTGTTCTGTTTTGGAATTCAGTTCCTGTGTAGCCAAGTTTACATTCCGTGTATTACTGATATCTTATGATGTTTCTTTTTCTGTGTGACTTATTTCAGTTAGAATCATCATACCTGAATCCACTCATTGTGCTGCTAAGGGCCTGATGACATAGATTTCATTGCAGAGTGATATTGCTTTGTAAGTAAATACCACAACTTCTTTATCCATTTTTCACTTTCTGCGATGTTGAACTTGTACTGTAAACGAGGTTCTTGTAAACAGAGGCGTCCCAAACTTTGGGGTGGCTGTGTCTTTTTGATTTTAATTTCCCTAATCTATAGGACCATAAGTGGAAGTGCCCTAGGCTCTGTTGCTTTGTTTTTTAGATGTTTCAGGAAACACCATACACTTCTCCCGAGTGTCTGTTGGCAATTTACATCCCGCCCATCAGCATAACAAGGCTCCCAGTTCTCCATGGCCTGTCCTGCCTTTCTGGATTTTACACTTTTTTCAGATGGCCCTTTTGACCGGGGGGAAGTGAGACTTCATTGTAGTGCAGATTTCCTTTGCAAGCTTGCTTGGTTGGCCAAAAAGGGCGTATGCGTTTTTTCCTGAATATATTCAGGAAAAAACGCATACGCCCTTTTTGGCCAAGTGCATCATTGTGGACGTTCTGCCTCTTTTCCTATGCTTTCAATGCAATTCCAGTCTACCTCCTGAAATCGGTTTCCTGCAATTCTGCCCCGCTTTCAAGTCCTCTTGGCAGCCTTACTTCAGTATATTTTTGGACGATAGCTGTCATTTATATCTCTGCAGGTTTGTGAATTACAGTGCCCCTGAGCTCCTTTCTTCAACTCGCTTTTTTGTGACCTGCCCGCAACACCGCAGGATGGCTTCAGGCCCTAATCTGGTTCTGGCACGGCACGCTGAGCCTTTGGTTAATTCCTCTTCCTGGTGGGAAATGAGAGTTAAATTTGCCCGTCCAGACACCTCCAGCTAGTCTCTCATTGGTTCTCGCTATTCCTGTTCATCTTCCGCAGAAATTGCAAACTGGGCCAAACAGGAGGTTAAAGGGACTGACTCTCCAAGTCGGGAGGGTGTTAGTAAAGCGTCTGGAATGTTGCACCCGAGTACCAGGGTACGAAAACTGAGACATATTTGAACACGTCTCCCGATCACATGGTTGATCATACTCTAGGTTCCACATGCATGTTTTAGCTGAAGGAAGAATACCTTAAACCTGGGTAGTTGAAACCCGTGGAATGGGTACCATGCAATATGACTTCAGAGGGTCTTCATTTGCTCACCGAACCTCTCCAATCCTATCACTGCTGCGTTTATGCCCCTGTACACATGCTTGATTCTCTTTCGGAGACATAGCAATCCATAGGTTTTAAGATACTTACTAGTCAGGTACATTCTTAGGCGTTTAATATGCGGTGTTGTGTCCATTTCGTTGAGCAAGGAGTAGCTCTTGTCTATTCCATATTTGGCTTAAGGAACTTTATCTGTGCTCATTTCAATCTCTGGTTTTATGCAGCACCCCAACTCACCTTTCCCCTTAAGCAAGCATAAGTTGGTTTTCTAAATTTGAGACCCTGTTCTGTTTTGGAATTCAGTTCCTGTGTAGCCAAGTTTACATTCCGTGTATTACTGATATCTTATGATGTTTCTTTTTCTGTGTGACTTATTTCAGTTAGAATCATCATACCTGAATCCACTCATTGTGCTGCTAAGGGCCTGATGACATAGATTTCATTGCAGAGTGATATTGTTTTGTAAGTAAATACCACAACTTCTTTATCCATTTTTCACTTTCTGCGATGTTGAACTTGTACTGTAAACGAGGTTCTTGTAAACAGAGGCGTCCCAAACTTTGGGGCGGCTGTGTCTTTTTGATTTTAATTTCCCTAATCTATAGGACCATAAGTGGAAGTGCCCTAGGCTCTGTTGCTTTGTTTTTTAGATGTTTCAGGAAACACCATACACTTCTCCTGAGTGTCTGTTGGCAATTTACATCCCGCCCATCAGCATAACAAGGCTCCCAGTTCTCCATGGCCTGTCCTGCCTTTCTGGATTTTACACTTTTTTCAGATGGCCCTTTTGACCGGGGGGAAGTGAGACTTCATTGTAGTGCAGATTTCCTTTGCAAGCTTGCTTGGTTGGCCAAAAAGGGCGTATGCGTTTTTTCCTGAATATATTCAGGAAAAAACGCATACGCCCTTTTTGGCCAAGTGCATCATTGTGGACGTTCTGCCTCTTTTCCTATGCTTTCAATGCAATTCCAGTCTACCTCCTGAAATCGGTTTCCTGCAATTCTGCCCCGCTTTCAAGTCCTCTTGGCAGCCTTACTTCAGTATATTTTTGGACGATAGCTGTCATTTATAACTCTGCAGGTTTGTGAATTACAGTGCCCCTGAGCTCCTTTCTTCAACTCGCTTTCTTGTGACCTGGCCGCAACACCGCAGGATGGCTTCAGGCCCTAATCTGGTTCCGGCACGGCACGCTGAGCCTTTGGTTAATTCCTCTTCCTGGTGGGAAATGAGAGTTAAATTTGCCCGTCCAGACACCTCCAGCTAGTCTCTGATTGGTTCTCGCTATTCCTGTTCATCTTCCGCAGAAATTGCAAACTGGGCCAAACAGGAGGTTAAAGGGACTGACTCTCCAAGTCGGGAGGGTGTTAGTAAAGCGTCTGGAATGTTGCACCCGAGTACCAGGGTACAAAAACTGAGACATATTTGAACACGTCTCCCGATCACATGGTTGATCATACTCTAGGTTCCACATGCATGTTTTAGCTGAAGGAAGAATACCTTAAACCTGGGTAGTTGAAACCCGTGGAATGGGTACCATGCAATATGACTTCAGAGGGTCTTCATTTGCTCACCAAACCTCTCCAATCCTATCACTGCTGCGTTTATGCCCCTGTACACATGCTTGATTCTCTTTCAGAGACATAGCAATCCATAGGTTTTAAGATACTTACTAGTCAGGTACATTCTTAGGCGTTTAATATGCGGTGTTGTGTCCATTTCGTTGAGCAAGGAGTAGCTCTTGTCTATTCCATATTTGGCTTAAGGAACTTTATCTGTGCTCATTTCAATCTCTGGTTTTATGCAGCACCCCAACTCACCTTTCCCCTTAAGCAAGCATAAGTTGGTTTTCTAAATTTGAGACCCTGTTCTGTTTTGGAATTCAGTTCCTGTGTAGCCAAGTTTACATTCCGTGTATTACTGATATCTTATGATGTTTCTTTTTCTGTGTGACTTATTTCAGTTAGAATCATCATACCTGAATCCACTCATTGTGCTGCTAACGGCCTGATGACATAGATTTCATTGCAGAGTGATATTGTTTTGTAAGTAAATACCACAACTTCTTTATCCATTTTTCACTTTCTGCGATGTTGAACTTGTACTGTAAACGAGGTTCTTGTAAACAGAGGCGTCCCAATGTTTGGGGTGGCTGTGTCTTTTTGATTTTAATTTCCCTAAGCTATAGGACCATAAGTGGAAGTGCCCTAGGCTCTGTTGCTTTGTTTTTTAGATGTTTCAGGAAACACCATACACTTCTCCCGAGTGTCTGTTGGCAATTTACATCCCGCCCATCAGCATAACAAGGCTCCCAGTTCTCCATGGCCTGTCCTGCCTTTCTGGATTTTACACTTTTTTCAGATGGCCCTTTTGACCGGGGGGAAGTGAGACTTCATTGTAGTGCAGATTTCCTTTGCAAGCTTGCTTGGTTGGCCAAAAAGGGCGTATGCGTTTTTTCCTGAATATATTCAGGAAAAAACGCATACGCCCTTTTTGGCCAAGTGCATCATTGTGGACGTTCTGCCTCTTTTCCTATGCTTTCAATGCAATTCCAGTCTACCTCCTGAAATCGGTTTCCTGCAATTCTGCCCCGCTTTCAAGTCCTCTTGGCAGCCTTACTTCAGTATATTTTTGGACGATAGCTGTCATTTATAACTCTGCAGGTTTGTGAATTACAGTGCCCCTGAGCTCCTTTCTTCAACTCGCTTTCTTTTGAGCTGGCCGCAACACCGCAGGATGGCTTCAGGCCCTAATCTGGTTCCGGCACGGCACGCTGAGCCTTTGGTTAATTCCTCTTCCTGGTGGGAAATGAGAGTTAAATTTGCCCGTCCAGACACCTCCAGCTAGTCTCTCATTGGTTCTCGCTATTCCTGTTCATCTTCCGCAGAAATTGCAAACTGGGCCAAACAGGAGGTTAAAGGGACTGACTCTCCAAGTCGGGAGGGTGTTAGTAAAGCGTCTGGAATGTTGCACCCGAGTACCAGGGTACAAAAACTGAGACATATTTGAACACGTCTCCCGATCACATGGTTGATCATACTCTAGGTTCCACATGCATGTTTTAGCTGAAGGAAGAATACCTTAAACCTGGGTAGTTGAAACCCGTGGAATGGGTACCATGCAATATGACTTCAGAGGGTCTTCATTTGCTCACCGAACCTCTCCAATCCTATCACTGCTGCGTTTATGCCCCTGTACACATGCTTGATTCTCTTTCGGAGACATAGCAATCCATAGGTTTTAAGATACTTACTAGTCAGGTACATTCTTAGGCGTTTAATATGCGGTGTTGTGTCCATTTCGTTGAGCAAGGAGTAGCTCTTGTCTATTCCATATTTGGCTTAAGGAACTTTATCTGTGCTCATTTCAATCTCTGGTTTTATGCAGCACCCCAACTCACCTTTCCCCTTAAGCAAGCATAAGTTTGTTTTCTAAATTTGAGACCCTGTTCTGTTTTGGAATTCAGTTCCTGTGTAGCCAAGTTTACATTCCGTGTATTACTGATATCTTATGATGTTTCTTTTTCTGTGTGACTTATTTCAGTTAGAATCATCATACCTGAATCCACTCATTGTGCTGCTAAGGGCCTGATGACATAGATTTCATTGCAGAGTGATATTGCTTTGTAAGTAAATACCACAACTTCTTTATCCATTTTTCACTTTCTGCGATGTTGAACTTGTACTGTAAACGAGGTTCTTGTAAACAGAGGCGTCCCAAACTTTGGGGTGGCTGTGTCTTTTTGATTTTAATTTCCCTAATCTATAGGACCATAAGTGGAAGTGCCCTAGGCTCTGTTGCTTTGTTTTTTAGATGTTTCAGGAAACACCATACACTTCTCCCGAGTGTCTGTTGGCAATTTACATCCCGCCCATCAGCATAACAAGGCTCCCAGTTCTCCATGGCCTGTCCTGCCTTTCTGGATTTTACACTTTTTTCAGATGGCCCTTTTGACCGGGGGGAAGTGAGACTTCATTGTAGTGCAGATTTCCTTTGCAAGCTTGCTTGGTTGGCCAAAAAGGGCGTATGCGTTTTTTCCTGAATATATTCAGGAAAAAACGCATACGCCCTTTTTGGCCAAGTGCATCATTGTGGACGTTCTGCCTCTTTTCCTATGCTTTCAATGCAATTCCAGTCTACCTCCTGAAATCGGTTTCCTGCAATTCTGCCCCGCTTTCAAGTCCTCTTGGCAGCCTTACTTCAGTATATTTTTGGACGATAGCTGTCATTTATAACTCTGCAGGTTTGTGAATTACAGTGCCCCTGAGCTCCTTTCTTCAACTCGCTTTCTTTTGAGCTGGCCGCAACACCGCAGGATGGCTTCAGGCCCTAATCTGGTTCCGGCACGGCACGCTGAGCCTTTGGTTAATTCCTCTTCCTGGTGGGAAATGAGAGTTAAATTTGCCCGTCCAGACACCTCCAGCTAGTCTCTCATTGGTTCTCGCTATTCCTGTTCATCTTCCGCAGAAATTGCAAACTGGGCCAAACAGGAGGTTAAAGGGACTGACTCTCCAAGTCAGGAGGGTGTTAGTAAAGCGTCTGGAATGTTGCACCCGAGTACCAGGGTACGAAAACTGAGACATATTTGAACACGTCTCCCGATCACATGGTTGATCATACTCTAGGTTCCACATGCATGTTTTAGCTGAAGGAAGAATACCTTAAACCTGGGTAGTTGAAACCCGTGGAATGGGTACCATGCAATATGACTTCAGAGGGTCTTCATTTGCTCACCGAACCTCTCCAATCCTATCACTGCTGCGTTTATGCCCCTGTACACATGCTTGATTCTCTTTCGGAGACATAGCAATCCATAGGTTTTAAGATACTTACTAGTCAGGTACATTCTTAGGCGTTTAATATGCGGTGTTGTGTCCATTTCGTTGAGCAAGGAGTAGCTCTTGTCTATTCCATATTTGGCTTAAGGAACTTTATCTGTGCTCATTTCAATCTCTGGTTTTATGCAGCACCCCAACTCACCTTTCCCCTTAAGCAAGCATAAGTTGGTTTTCTAAATTGGAGACCCTGTTCTGTTTTGGAATTCAGTTCCTGTGTAGCCAAGTTTACATTCCGTGTATTACTGATATCTTATGATGTTTCTTTTTCTGTGTGACTTATTTCAGTTAGAATCATCATACCTGAATCCACTCATTGTGCTGCTAAGGGCCTGATGACATAGATTTCATTGCAGAGTGATATTGCTTTGTAAGTAAATACCACAACTTCTTTATCCATTTTTCACTTTCTGCGATGTTGAACTTGTACTGTAAACGAGGTTCTTGTAAACAGAGGCGTCCCAAACTTTGGGGTGGCTGTGTCTTTTTGATTTTAATTTCCCTAATCTATAGGACCATAAGTGGAAGTGCCCTAGGCTCTGTTGCTTTGTTTTTTAGATGTTTCAGGAAACACCATACACTTCTCCCGAGTGTCTGTTGGCAATTTACATCCCGCCCATCAGCATAACAAGGCTCCCAGTTCTCCATGGCCTGTCCTGCCTTTCTGGATTTTACACTTTTTTCAGATGGCCCTTTTGACCGGGGGGAAGTGAGACTTCATTGTAGTGCAGATTTCCTTTGCAAGCTTGCTTGGTTGGCCAAAAAGGGCGTATGCGTTTTTTCCTGAATATATTCAGGAAAAAACGCATACGCCCTTTTTGGCCAAGTGCATCATTGTGGACGTTCTGCCTCTTTTCCTATGCTTTCAATGCAATTCCAGTCTACCTCCTGAAATCGGTTTCCTGCAATTCTGCCCCGCTTTCAAGTCCTCTTGGCAGCCTTACTTCAGTATATTTTTGGACGATAGCTGTCATTTATAACTCTGCAGGTTTGTGAATTACAGTGCCCCTGAGCTCCTTTCTTCAACTCGCTTTCTTTTGAGCTGGCCGCAACACCGCAGGATGGCTTCAGGCCCTAATCTGGTTCTGGCACGGCACGCTGAGCCTTTGGTTAATTCCTCTTCCTGGTGGGAAATGAGAGTTAAATTTGCCCGTCCAGACACCTCCAGCTAGTCTCTCATTGGTTCTCGCTATTCCTGTTCATCTTCCGCAGAAATTGCAAACTGGGCCAAACAGGAGGTTAAAGGGACTGACTCTCCAAGTCAGGAGGGTGTTAGTAAAGCGTCTGGAATGTTGCACCCGAGTACCAGGGTACGAAAACTGAGACATATTTGAACACGTCTCCCGATCACATGGTTGATCAGACTCTAGGTTCCACATGCATGTTTTAGCTGAAGGAAGAATACCTTAAACCTGGGTAGTTGAAACCCGTGGAATGGGTACCATGCAATATGACTTCAGAGGGTCTTCATTTGCTCACCGAACCTCTCCAATCCTATCACTGCTGCGTTTATGCCCCTGTACACATGCTTGATTCTCTTTCGGAGACATAGCAATCCATAGGTTTTAAGATACTTACTAGTCAGGTACATTCTTAGGCGTTTAATATGCGGTGTTGTGTCCATTTCGTTGAGCAAGGAGTAGCTCTTATCTATTCCATATTTGGCTTAAGGAACTTTATCTGTGCTCATTTCAATCTCTGGTTTTATGCAGCACCCCAACTCACCTTTCCCCTTAAGCAAGCATAAGTTGGTTTTCTAAATTTGAGACCCTGTTCTGTTTTGGAATTCAGTTCCTGTGTAGCCAAGTTTACATTCCGTGTATTACTGATATCTTATGATGTTTCTTTTTCTGTGTGACTTATTTCAGTTAGAATCATCATACCTGAATCCACTCATTGTGCTGCTAAGGGCCTGATGACATAGATTTCATTGCAGAGTGATATTGTTTTGTAAGTAAATACCACAACTTCTTTATCCATTTTTCACTTTCTGCGATGTTGAACTTGTACTGTAAACGAGGTTCTTGTAAACAGAGGCGTCCCAAACTTTGGGGTGGCTGTGTCTTTTTGATTTTAATTTCCCTAATCTATAGGACCATAAGTGGAAGTGCCATAGGCTCTGTTGCTTTGTTTTTTAGATGTTTCAGGAAACACCATACACTTCTCCCGAGTGTCTGTTGGCAATTTACATCCCGCCCATCAGCATAACAAGGCTCCCAGTTCTCCATGGCCTGTCCTGCCTTTCTGGATTTTACACTTTTTTCAGATGGCCCTTTTGACCGGGGGGAAGTGAGACTTCATTGTAGTGCAGATTTCCTTTGCAAGCTTGCTTGGTTGGCCAAAAAGGGCGTATGCGTTTTTTCCTGAATATATTCAGGAAAAAACGCATACGCCCTTTTTGGCCAAGTGCATCATTGTGGACGTTCTGCCTCTTTTCCTATGCTTTCAATGCAATTCCAGTCTACCTCCTGAAATCGGTTTCCTGCAATTCTGCCCCGCTTTCAAGTCCTCTTGGCAGCCTTACTTCAGTATATTTTTGGACGATAGCTGTCATTTATAACTCTGCAGGTTTGTGAAGTACAGTGCCCCTGAGCTCCTTTCTTCAACTCGCTTTCTTTTGAGCTGGCCGCAACACTGCAGGATGGCTTCAGGCCCTAATCTGGTTCCGGCACGGCACGCTGAGCCTTTGGTTAATTCCTCTTCCTGGTGGGAAATGAGAGTTAAATTTGCCCGTCCAGACACCTCCAGCTAGTCTCTCATTTGTTCTCGCTATTCCTGTTCATCTTCCGCAGAAATTGCAAACTGGGCCAAACAGGAGGTTAAAGGGACTGACTCTCCAAGTCAGAAGGGTGTTAGTAAAGCGTCTGGAATGTTGCACCCGAGTACCAGGGTACGAAAACTGAGACATATTTGAACACGTCTCCCGATCACATGGTTGATCAGACTCTAGGTTCCACATGCATGTTTTAGCTGAAGGAAGAATACCTTAAACCTGGGTAGTTGAAACCCGTGGAATGGGTACCATGCAATATGACTTCAAAGGGTCTTCATTTGCTCACCAAACCTCTCCAATCCTATCACTGCTGCGTTTATGCCCCTGTACACATGCTTGATTCTCTTTCGGAGACATAGCAATCCATAGGTTTTAAGATACTTACTAGTCAGGTACATTCTTAGGCATTTAATATGGGGTGTTGAGTCCATTTCGTTGAGCAAGGAGTAGCTCTTGTCTATTCCATATTTGGCTTAAGGAACTTTATCTGTGCTCATTTCAATCTCTGGTTTTATGCAGCACCCCAACTCACCTTTCCCCTTAAGCAAGCATAAGTTGGTTTTCTAAATTTGACACCCTGTTCTGTTCTGTAATTCAGTTCCTGTGTAGCCAAGTTTACATTCCGTGTATTACTGATATCTTATGATGTTTCTTTTTCTGTGTGACTTATTTCAGTTAGAATCATCATACCTGAATCCACTCATTGTGCTGCTAAGGGCCTGATGACATAGATTTCATTGCAGAGTGATATTGTTTTGTAAGTAAATACCACAACTTCTTTATCCATTTTTCACTTTCTGCGATGTTGAACTTGTACTGTAAACGAGGTTCTTGTAAACAGAGGCGTCCCAAACTTTGGGGTGGCTGTGTCTTTTTTATTTTAATTTCCCTAAGCTATAGGACCATAAGTGGAAGTGCCCTAGGCTCTGTTGCTTTGTTTTTTAGATGTTTCAGGAAACACCATACACTTCTCCCGAGTGTCTGTTGGCAATTTACATCCCGCCCATCAGCATAACAAGGCTCCCAGTTCTCCATGGCCTGTCCTGCCTTTCTGGATTTTACACTTTTTTCAGATGGCCCTTTTGACCGGGGGGAAGTGAGACTTCATTGTAGTGCAGATTTCCTTTGCAAGCTTGCTTGGTTGGCCAAAAAGGGCGTATGCGTTTTTTCCTGAATATATTCAGGAAAAAACGCATACGCCCTTTTTGGCCAAGTGCATCATTGTGGACGTTCTGCCTCTTTTCCTATGCTTTCAATGCAATTCCAGTCTACCTCCTGAAATCGGTTTCCTGCAATTCTGCCCCGCTTTCAAGTCCTCTTGGCAGCCTTACTTCAGTATATTTTTGGACGATAGCTGTCATTTATAACTCTGCAGGTTTGTGAATTACAGTGCCCCTGAGCTCCTTTCTTCAACTCGCTTTCTTTTGAGCTGGCCGCAACACCGCAGGATGGCTTCAGGCCCTAATCTGGTTCCGGCACGGCACGCTGAGCCTTTGGTTAATTCCTCTTCCTGGTGGGAAATGAGAGTTAAATTTGCCCGTCCAGACACCTCCAGCTAGTCTCTCATTGGTTCTCGCTATTCCTGTTCATCTTCCGCAGAAATTGCAAACTGGGCCAAACAGGAGGTTAAAGGGACTGACTCTCCAAGTCGGGAGGGTGTTAGTAAAGCGTCTGGAATGTTGCACCCGAGTACCAGGGTACAAAAACTGAGACATATTTGAACACGTCTCCCGATCACATGGTTGATCATACTCTAGGTTCCACATGCATGTTTTAGCTGAAGGAAGAATACCTTAAACCTGGGTAGTTGAAACCCGTGGAATGGGTACCATGCAATATGACTTCAGAGGGTCTTCATTTGCTCACCAAACCTCTCCAATCCTATCACTGCTGCGTTTATGCCCCTGTACACATGCTTGATTCTCTTTCGGAGACATAGCAATCCATAGGTTTTAAGATACTTACTAGTCAGGTACATTCTTAGGCGTTTAATATGCGGTGTTGTGTCCATTTCGTTGAGCAAGGAGTAGCTCTTGTCTATTCCATATTTGGCTTAAGGAACTTTATCTGTGCTCATTTCAATCTCTGGTTTTATGCAGCACCCCAACTCACCTTTCCCCTTAAGCAAGCATAAGTTGGTTTTCTAAATTTGAGACCCTGTTCTGTTTTGGAATTCAGTTCCTGTGTAGCCAAGTTTACATTCCGTGTATTACTGATATCTTATGATGTTTCTTTTTCTGTGTGACTTATTTCAGTTAGAATCATCATACCTGAATCCACTCATTGTGCTGCTAAGGGCCTGATGACATAGATTTCATTGCAGAGTGATATTGCTTTGTAAGTAAATACCACAACTTCTTTATCCATTTTTCACTTTCTGCGATGTTGAACTTGTACTGTAAACGAGGTTCTTGTAAACAGAGGCGTCCCAAACTTTGGGGTGGCTGTGTCTTTTTTATTTTAATTTCCCTAATCTATAGGACCATAAGTGGAAGTGCCCTAGGCTCTGTTGCTTTGTTTTTTAGATGTTTCAGGAAACACCATACACTTCTCCCGAGTGTCTGTTGGCAATTTACATCCCGCCCATCAGCATAACAAGGCTCCCAGTTCTCCATGGCCTGTCCTGCCTTTCTGGATTTTACACTTTTTTCAGATGGCCCTTTTGACCGGGGGGAAGTGAGACTTCATTGTAGTGCAGATTTCCTTTGCAAGCTTGCTTGGTTGGCCAAAAAGGGCGTATGCGTTTTTTCCTGAATATATTCAGGAAAAAACGCATACGCCCTTTTTGGCCAAGTGCATCATTGTGGACGTTCTGCCTCTTTTCCTATGCTTTCAATGCAATTCCAGTCTACCTCCTGAAATCGGTTTCCTGCAATTCTGCCCCGCTTTCAAGTCCTCTTGGCAGCCTTACTTCAGTATATTTTTGGACGATAGCTGTCATTTATAACTCTGCAGGTTTGTGAATTACAGTGCCCCTGAGCTCCTTTCTTCAACTCGCTTTCTTGTGACCTGGCCGCAACACCGCAGGATGGCTTCAGGCCCTAATCTGGTTCCGGCACGGCACACTGAGCCTTTGGTTAATTCCTCTTCCTGGTGGGAAATGAGAGTTAAATTTGCCCGTCCAGACACCTCCAGCTAGTCTCTCATTGGTTCTCGCTATTCCTGTTCATCTTCCGCAGAAATTGCAAACTGGGCCAAACAGGAGGTTAAAGGGACTGACTCTCCAAGTCAGGAGGGTGTTAGTAAAGCGTCTGGAATGTTGCACCCGAGTACCAGGGTACGAAAACTGAGACATATTTGAACACGTCTCCCGATCACATGGTTGATCAAACTCTAGGTTCCACATGCATGTTTTACCTGAAGGAAGAATACCTTAAACCTGGGTAGTTGAAACCCGTGGAATGGGTACCATGCAATATGACTTCAAAGGGTCTTCAGTTGCTCACCGAACCTCTCCAATCCTATCACTGCTGTGTTTATGCCCCTGTACACATGCTTGATTCTCTTTCGGAGACATAGCAATCCATAGGTTTTAAGATACTTACTAGTCAGGTACATTCTTAGGCGTTTAATATGCGGTGTTGAGTCCATTTCTTTGAGCAAGGAGTAGCTCTTGTCTATTCCATATTTGGCTTAAGGAACTTTATCTGTGCTCATTTCAATCTCTGGTTTTATGCAGCACCCCAACTCACCTTTCCCCTTAAGCAAGCATAAGTTGGTTTTCTAAATTTGAGACCCTGTTCTGTTTTGGAATTCAGTTCCTGTGTAGCCAAGTTTACATTCCGTGTATTACTGATATCTTATGATGTTTCTTTTTCTGTGTGACTTATTTCAGTTAGAATCATCATACCTGAATCCACTCATTGTGCTGCTAAGGGCCTGATGACATAGATTTCATTGCTGAGTGATATTGCTTTGTAAGTAAATACCACAACTTCTTTATCCATTTTTCACTTTCTGCGATGTTGAACTTGTACTGTAAACGAGGTTCTTGTAAACAGAGGCGTCCCAAACTTTGGGGTGGCTGTGTCTTTTTGATTTTAATTTCCCTAATCTATAGGACCATAAGTGGAAGTGCCCTAGGCTCTGTTGCTTTGTTTTTTAGATGTTTCAGGAAACACCATACACTTCTCCCGAGTGTCTGTTGGCAATTTACATCCCGCCCATCAGCATAACAAGGCTCCCAGTTCTCCATGGCCTGTCCTGCCTTTCTGGATTTTACACTTTTTTCAGATGGCCCTTTTGACCGGGGGAAAGTGAGACTTCATTGTAGTGCAGATTTCCTTTGCAAGCTTGCTTGGTTGGCCAAAAAGGGCGTATGCGTTTTTTCCTGAATATATTCAGGAAAAAACGCATACGCCCTTTTTGGCCAAGTGCATCATTGTGGACGTTCTGCCTCTTTTCCTATGCTTTCAATGCAATTCCAGTCTACCTCCTGAAATCGGTTTCCTGCAATTCTGCCCCGCTTTCAAGTCCTCTTGGCAGCCTTACTTCAGTATATTTTTGGATGATAGCTGTCATTTATAACTCTGCAGGTTTGTGAATTACAGTGCCCCTGAGCTCCTTTCTTCAACTCGCTTTCTTGTGACCTGGCCGCAACACCGCAGGATGGCTTCAGGCCCTAATCTGGTTCCGGCACGACACGCTGAGCCTTTGGTTAATTCCTCTTCCTGGTGGGAAATGAGAGTTAAATTTGCCCGTCCAGACACCTCCAGCTAGTCTCTCATTGGTTCTCGCTATTCCTGTTCATCTTCCGCAGAAATTGCAAACTGGGCCAAACAGGAGGTTAAAGGGACTGACTCTCCAAGTCGGGAGGGTGTTAGTAAAGCGTCTGGAATGTTGCACCCGAGTACCAGGGTACGAAAACTGAGACATATTTGAACACGTCTCCCGATCACATGGTTGATCATACTCTAGGTTGCACATGCAAGTTTTAGCTGAAGGAAGAATACCTTAAACCTGGGTAGTTGAAACCCGTGGAATGGGTACCATGCAATATGACTTCAAAGGGTCTTCATTTGCTCACCGAACCTCTCCAATCCTATCACTGCTGCGTTTATGCCCCTGTACACATGCTTGATTCTCTTTCGGAGACATAGCAATCCATAGGTTTTAAGATACTTACTAGTCAGGTACATTCTTAGGCGTTTAATATGCGGTGTTGAGTCCATTTCGTTGAGCAAGAGGTAGCTCTTGGCTATTCCATATTTGGCTTAAGGAACTTTATCTGTGCTCATTTCAATCTCTGGTTTTATGCAGCACCCCAACTCACCTTTACCCTTAAGCAAGCATAAGTTGGTTTTCTAAATTTGAGACCCTGTTCTGTTCTGTAATTCAGTTCCTGTGTAGCCAAGTTTACATTCCGTGTATTACTGATATCTTATGATGGTTCTTTTTCTGTGTGACTTATTTCAGTTAGAATCATCATACCTGAATCCACTCATTGTGCTGCTAAGGGCCTGATGACATAGATTTCATTGCAGAGTGATATTGCTTTGTAAGTAAATACCACAACTTCTTTATCCATTTTTCACTTTCTGCGATGTTGAACTTGTACTGTAAACGAGGTTCTTGTAAACAGAGGCGTCCCAATGTTTGGGGTGGCTGTGTCTTTTTGATTTTAATTTCCCTAATCTATAGGACCATAAGTGGAAGTGCCCTAGGCTCTGTTGCTTTGTTTTTTAGATGTTTCAGGAAACACCATACACTTCTCCCGAGTGTCTGTTGGCAATTTACATCCCGCCCATCAGCATAACAAGGCTCCCAGTTCTCCATGGCCTGTCCTGCCTTTCTGGATTTTACACTTTTTTCAGATGGCCCTTTTGACCGGGGGGAAGTGAGACTTCATTGTAGTGCAGATTTCCTTTGCAAGCTTGCTTGGTTGGCCAAAAAGGGCGTATGCGTTTTTTCCTGAATATATTCAGGAAAAAACGCATACGCCCTTTTTGGCCAAGTGCATCATTGTGGACGTTCTGCCTCTTTTCCTATGCTTTCAATGCAATTCCAGTCTACCTCCTGAAATCGGTTTCCTGCAATTCTGCCCCGCTTTCAAGTCCTCTTGGCAGCCTTACTTCAGTATATTTTTGGACGATAGCTGTCATTTATAACTCTGCAGGTTTGTGAATTACAGTGCCCCTGAGCTCCTTTCTTCAACTCGCTTTCTTTTGAGCTGGCCGCAACACCGCAGGATGGCTTCAGGCCCTAATCTGGTTCCGGCACGGCACGCTGAGCCTTTGGTTAATTCCTCTTCCTGGTGGGAAATGAGAGTTAAATTTGCCCGTCCAGACACCTCCAGCTAGTCTCTCATTGGTTCTCGCTATTCCTGTTCATCTTCCGCAGAAATTGCAAACTGGGCCAAACAGGAGGTTAAAGGGACTGACTCTCCAAGTCGGGAGGGTGTTAGTAAAGCGTCTGGAATGTTGCACCCGAGTACCAGGGTACGAAAACTGAGACATATTTGAACACGTCTCCCGATCACATGGTTGATCATAGTCTAGGTTGCACATGCATGTTTTAGCTAAAGGAAGAATACCTTAAACCTGGGTAGTTGAAACCCGTGGAATGGGTACCATGCAATATGACTTCAAAGGGTCTTCATTTGCTCACCGAACCTCTCCAATCCTATCACTGCTGCGTTTATGCCCCTGTACACA